>NC_080539.1:42746452-42976452 GCF_028640845.1 Ahaetulla prasina
GAAGTATTGATTATTCCTGCCACCTTAGTGTCACCTACAAAATCTGATGAATTCCCCTTCCATACCCTTGTCTAAATCATTGATGAAGATATTGAAGAGTATTGGGCCTAAGACAGAGCCTTGGGGTATCCCACTGTATGCTTCCCTCCATTAAGGGAAGCATGCAGTGAAGTTCCATTAAGGACTACACATTGAATGTGGTTGGCCAGCCCATTACAAATCCATCTGGTAATACACTTTTGTTTATCTTAACAATAAAAATGCAGGTGAGACAGCAACATCAACAGATGGATTTTTTCCAATATTTTTCAGTAAAATTCCTTCAAGAAATTTTTTGTATGTCTCCAAAGAATCATTGTGGGTAAGACTGATTCTGTAAATTTCATTTTTTAAAGAGGGGAATTAAAACTATAGATTAAATGTCCTACTATTGTTCTACTTTTTAGTATATTACCATTTTTTAAAGCAAATAGAAAAAATGACTCAATCATTCCATTGAGAGAAAGATAATTTTAAAAGGCCTTCTAACAACATTAAATAGAAATGTTCTCATCTGCAAAATGTTGCTTGTCCCAGCTACACAGTTTTGAATATTCACCCATAAAACATTTCGAAAGGCAGAGAAGGTTGTGTAAGTAATGTAGTATCTACAGAGGAACAATAATCAGTACAAATAAATGTAAGTGCTGAGTAGCAAATAATTTCATAGCTGAGTGTTTTTTTAAAAACTCCATTAAAAAGTGAATTAAACTGAAAATGAGCAGTTTACATTGAATTACACATGATTTTGCAAGTGACTAATTGATTAATCAGTAGCTGTACTTTAAAGGTGTATAAATCAAATTTGCATAGTGTATGTAAGCAATTTAATCTTTCAATTAGCTAATTGACATAAATGTTAATACAGAAAGTGAGCAATAATATTCAGTTGCTCAAATTCTATCCATTAACAGAGACAGCAAAGAAAACATTAATAAAATTGCCTCCCCACCCCCTTTGTATATCGATTCTGGTAAAAATTAAATTAGCAAACATGAGACATCCTGAAGACAGAATACACCTATAGCAGCTTTCATTTATATTCCAGTAAACCTAAGAGTCACTGGCATAACTGAAAGAGAGCACTAATAATGTAGGCAGAAAACAACAAGAATCTGATTGCAAATTTTCCACTATTTTAAAATTATAAGCAAAGGAAAAAAAAAGTTGACTGTATTATTTTTTTTGACAAAACAAATTACAATTTTGATGCGAATGAGCCTTTTTTTTTTTTTCAAAATCAGAAACATGACTTTGACATAATAAAACAATAGGTAATATATGTCAACTTGCCTAATTAGAGAATACATGCTCCTCTACATAAAAATATACAGAGCATGAGTTAAAAAAGCTTTGCCCCTCTTAATCAGCAATTCAAATTGCATCCTAAAGTTCATCTCTTATCTGATATTTGTCCCATTCAAATTCTCAGTAGAAAAATTATAAACATATAAAGATTCCAGATGTGATCAGAACTAGCCTGTAGACAATAACCAATTTATTACTGAGTCTTCTGCACTATCATCTCTCTCACGGTTGAAAACAGCTGATTTGATTGAAATCACAGCAGCATTTTGGGGAGTTGGGAAGTCAAATCTGTTCCTGATGGGAAGTCAAATCTTTTCCTGATACCATTTTCTTGATCCAATTACTAATCACTTTTATCTTTTGAAAGACAGGGAAATTGCTTTAAGTCACAGGGATGTTACTGTACAAAAAGAAAAAAAAGAGTAAGGTCTGTTAAGAAAATACATTTCTTGGAATCTTTGGCATCTGGGCTATTCTCATCTCACTAGGCACTTGGACAAAAAGAGATGAGATGCTTCAGGTGCCATCAGATTGTTTTTAGCCAGTGCCGTGTCAGATAAATAGAAGAAGTTGGTAGGAGAGCCTACAGCACTATAGTAGTGGGCATTCTTAAATTCAAGGAGTTTGGACTCCAGCAATTTCTAATTATGTCTTCAGAAATACATAATTAGATGCATAATTTGAATATATTTTTTTCTGTTGCAGGAAGAAGTAGGTCAGTTGTGCAATCCAATTCCACAACAAACTCTGAAATGTGATCGTATATGCATTTGGCTATCACGAAAAAGTGGAATGGAATGGTTTGTTTATTTAGTTTGTGAAATACGGTTAATTCTGATCATCTGCCCAGTTCAGGAATCTGAATTTAAATGTTCTTAAGGATGCTATTTATACTGTGTTTGAACAAATTCAAGGAAGGAAAGTTCATAGCCTTCTTTATGTCAAATATATATATATATATATATATTTGTTTTCTGAGGTTTTCACGGGTGTTTGTATATAGGTCTTTGGTTGTTCGGGTTTTCTCCCGTGTAAAATTGGAAGTGTCTTGGCGATGTTTCGACGAAGTCTCATTCGTCATCTTCAGGCTTCAGCTTCGTGCTTCTGGGAGCAATGTGTGATTGCAGCTGTTTCTTCCTTTTTAACTGCTAGTGGGGGTTTGAACTGATTGGGTGGGAGCTTGGCTGTGCTCTGATTGGATGGGGGTTTTTTTGTGCTCTGATTGGCTGGGGGTGTGTCCTGTTTGGGTGGGGGCTTGGTTGTGCTCAGATTAGTCTGAGTTGCAGGGGGATTTGAGCTGGTGAGCTGCATTGCTGTTGTTTGGCTTCGTGTTTGTGGTTGTGCTACATCTTCATAGTGGGTGTCTGTCTGCTGTATGTATGGATTGGAGGGGTTTGAAATGGCTAATGTTGCAGCTGCGGTCTGCCTTCTGGTCCTTGGTCGTGCTTCCTGATCAGTGTGGGTTTGGGTCTGCTTTCTGGGTGGATGTGTGGTGGTGACATCCTGTGTGGAACTCGTGAGTGTGGGTCTGGTGTCATTCCTCGTGTTAGGGACTCATTTGTCAATAAGGGCGGGTTTCCAAATGGCTGGTAGGCAGGAGGTATCATCTCGTTTGTTCATGCTGTGTGGCCGTTTTTCTATCTCGATGGCTTCTCTGATTATTCTGTTGTTAAAGTGTTCAGTTTTGGCGATAGTTCTGGTCTTTTTAAAGTCAATATCGTGTCCTGTGGCTTTAAGGTGTTGGACCAGGGAAGAAGTTGGTTCCTCTTTTTTGACTGAGTTCTTGTGTTCTTCAATGCGTGCACTTATTCTTCTGTTGGTTTGTCCGATGTATGTATGTGGTAACCAAAAAATATCCACCATCCTAAGAAACCCCAAAGACAAAATTGAGTTAGAAAATCAAGGAGTATATGAAATCCCATGCACCGCCTGCCCTATCACATACATCGGACAAACTATATAAAGAAATATATAAAGAAATGATTTCCCACTTCATCTCAAGTATAAAGACATTTACTAATTTATCACTTTCTCTTAAAATACAACAAATGATTTCTGCTCCTCATATCCCATCTCTTATCAATAAATAAATCATTAAAAGCTCTTATTTTCAGCCCTGATCAGCAAATGTCTATTAAAGATTATCAGATATAATAACATATCTATTTTAACCTTGATAAAAAAAAAACCAGCTTTATATTCCTTCCTTTTACTTTTAACAAACTTATTCTTTAGTTCCTTCAAATGTCCTAAAGCTTGATTTATTTTCATTTTTTCTTTGTCACTTTTCACAAAAACTTCAAAGCTTTAACAAGCTTATTTTATATATCCAAAGTAGAAAAATTATCCAGCTCATTCTCTTGGCTTGTTATTTGCATACCCTTCTTAATTATTAAGACAATTTTAATTACCTTAATTATTAAGACAATTATAAAGACAATTTTTGTTTTGTGTGTCCAGCTGACCGTTTCCATATTTTTCTTGTAGCGTGTCATCTATTTTCAAATCCATTTTCAGATGTGTCTCAGTCTTCTCCATAAAACTTGATCCTCTTTTATAACATCTTTCAAACATAGTCTATCTCTAGAGACAAAGACTCTTAAAATTAACTTCTGGGTCCATTGTTTAAAAAAGTCAAATGTTAAAATACTTTGCTCCATTTGTATTAGTAAATCAAATTTAAGTTTTCTTCTTTAATTGCATTTTTTAATTTCTTCTAGTTCCCTATAGGGTACAATCTTCAAAGTCCCATCCTATCATATGTTTTTAAAGAATTAAGAACAAAAGCATTTTTCCATTTTTTATTCTAGAAAAAAAATCCTTAAACTTATATTTAAAACTTCTTTGGCTAAGCTGGCTCCAGTGACGTCACCGCTCCTGCCGGGTGCTCTAACAGGGCACTCCGCGTTAGAAGATCGTAAAAGTCAGTGAAACAGTATAAATCACTGTTCACTGAGCTTAGCATACCCTTTGGGCATAAGAGGGTTATGCAGAGTTGTGGAAAAGTGGTAGATCTAGACAGGGGGTTTGCTCTTAAGAGCGAATTCTCCTGGATTTATGATCCCACCGAACTCCACTCTCTCCAACTTCAAACACGCTCCTGTTTTTTTTCAGGAAAAAGGAGTAGGAGAGTCACTTCTGCTCAAAAGGACTTATTAAATTGATTGATTTTATAAGCAGACGGGAATTTCACAAGCGTTCGATCTTTGATGTAGAATCAACACAGCAGTATACCGACTCCCTTTTTGAAACCTGAAACCTTTCTTTGTCTTTGATTAATTGACTTTTAAAATGGCGTCTGAAAGTGAAAGTAAAAATTTTTAGTACAACAAAGTAGCGTTATTTGTGGATTGTTACAAACGGAGTTCTCTTATACTGAATGGAGTAAAGGAAAGTTGTTAAGTTTAAATTCCTGATTCTTTTGAAGACAGAATGGCAGCTAAACCTTTAAAGCCTTCTGGAAGAAGGGGATCTGAACCAAGTCTTGAGGATATATTGAAAGTACAATTAAAACTTTCTGAAGATAGGCAAAAAGAGATGATGGAGAATTTTAATGCAAAAATAAGAGAAGATATTCTCATGGCAGTTCAAGGACTGAGTAAAAAAATTGAGGGATTGGAAGAGGAAATGCAACAGATCTCTCAGTCAAATAAGCATTTAGAAGATAAAATGCAAGGTGTTCAGAAAAAAGTGGATCAAAATGAAGATCAGGTTGTGATATTACAATATAAACTTATGGAAGGAGCTCTTAGAATTCGTGGTATGCAAGAACAGCGAGGAGAAGACTTAAGAAAAATTATATCAGAAGCATTGGCTGAATTTATTGAAGTGGAACCCCAAGAGGTAGCTTACCAAATTGATAAAATATATAGAGTTAACTCCTGGATCGCAAGACAGAGAAAGCTTCCTCGGGACATTGTGGTTTATTTTGTGAAAAGGACTATGAGAAATCAGATTCTGCAAGTTTCATATCAGACAACTTTAAAAATTGGAGAACAGGAGCTGAAGGTGTTGAAAGAGATTCCTTCCAAGATGTTAAGAGATAGGAAGGAATTTGTTTTTTTTACACAAGAACTTAAAAAACATCAGATTCAATTCAGATGGGAGGTGCCAGTTGGACTGACAGTATTTTATCAAGGAAGGAGATATAGAATTGACACTGTTTTAAAGGCAAAGGATTTTCTTTCTACAGTTTTGAAAGTCGAAATAGAAGTGATAGAAAAACTTCAAGAGATTCAAGAAGGCGTGGTGATCCAAGAGCCTTTATTGCTGCCAGCATTAGAGGAACCACAAGAGCAAAGGGTGACAAGAGGAGCTCTTAAGCGTAAAGAAGAGCAACAGTCTCAAAGTAAAAGTCAGGATCCCAGTATGGAAGCTGTGGGAGGAGCTAGACGGAAGATACCGGAGGAGGATCTTCCGTTGTTTGCTTCAAAGCTTCAGGAGGCCAGTAATGGCAAATAGAATTTTGTCATGGAATGTTAATGGCTTGAATTCAGCTCAGAAAAGAAGGAAAATATTTCACTACTTGAAACAATTTTAAAATGATGTGATTTGCCTGCAAGAGACACATATAAAATTATCAGACCAAAAATACTTAATTAACTCAAAATTAGGTAAACATTTTGTTGCATCAGCTTTGGAAAAGAAGCATGGAATTGTTGTATATATCAGGAAGGATATACCAGCTAAGTTAATTGAGGCAGATATTCAAGGAAGATTTATTGCTATTGAACTGGTGATAGATGCAAAAAAGACTTTGCTGATAGGTATTTATGCACCTAATCAGCAACAAGAAAAGTTTTATAAAATGTTACACGAGAGGTTGATCCTCTGGGATTATAGTTCGTTTATTTTATTAGGAGACTGGAATGGAGTAATTGATACAAGAAGTGATAAGAGAACCTCTTCCAAGAAGATACCTATACATGCAAAACTACCAAAATCCTTTTTTGAAATGATGGAAGACTTTGAGTTTAGAGATATATGGAGGTTACGGAATCCAGATGAGAGAGATTTTACTTTTTTTCCCGATAGGCACCAATCTTTCTCACGTATTGATTTTATTTTAATTTCTAATGACTTGCTTTCTAGGGTGAAGAAAATGAAGATATTTCCGAGGTGTTTAACTGACCATAGCCCAGTATGGATGGAATTATTACAAGGGAAAAAAGGTGGTAGAACATGGAGGTTGAATGAAAATCTGTTTAGATATGAGGATAATGTAAATCATTGTAAGAAACAGTTGAAAGAATTTTTTGATTTTAATATGCACAAAGGGACACCTATAGGAACTGTGTGGGAGGCGAGTAAAGCTTTTATTAGAGGGATATTGATATACTTGGACAACAGGCAAAGGAATAATAAACAAAGGCAGCGTAGGTACTTGGAAGAAGAAATTCAAAGGAAGCAACAGTTATTAATTCAAAACCCACAAGATCACAAACTTAAAGAGGCTATAAAAATATTACAGAGTCAATTTAATATGTTAATGGCAGACCAGGTGGCAACAAATATACAATATGCTAAACATAATACCTTTTGTAATGCAAATAAACCTGGGAGATGGTTGGCATATAACTTAAGGAAAAAACAGAAAGCACGTGTCATACAAAAAATAGAATATAAAGGCAAAGAGATATATCAACAGGATAAAATTAAAAAGGCATTCTCAGAATTTTATACTGCTTTATATGCAAAAGACAAAATATTGAATAGGGACATTTATGATTATTTGAAAGATTATAAGGTTAATATTCTAACATTAGAACAGAGGGAGGAGCTGAATCGGCCGATAGCTACTGGAGAAATAGTGGAGGCAATTAAACAATTAAAAATGGGGAAAACCCCTGGTACAGATGGTCTTACAGCAAGTTATTATAAAAAAATACAGGATGAAATATTAGGCCCACTTAAAGAATTATTTAATCAGATACAACTAGGAATACCCCCGTCATGGAAAACATATTTTATTTCACTAATACCAAAAGAGGAGCAAGATTGCTCTAAACCCGGTAACTACAGGCCGATTTCACTTTTAAATAATGATTATAAGATTTTGTAAAATAATAGCAAATAGATTAATGTTAGTTTTACAACAAAGAATTCATACTGATCAATCTGGTTTTATAAAAGGGAGGCAGATGAGGAATAATGTTAGACAGATTATTAATATATTGGAATATTTGGAAAAGAAGAATACTTCAGCAGCACTTATTTTTTTGGATGCAGAGAAAGCCTTTGATCGATTGCATTGGGATTTTTTATTTAAATTAATAGAGAAAATGCAATTTGGAGATTGTTTTGTTAGAGTAATTAAAGCGATTTATGGAGAGCAAACAGCTCAGATTATAATAAATGGTAGTTTGACAGAAGTTATTAAGATTGCGAAAGGAACGAGACAGGGATGTCCCTTATCACCACTATTGTTTGTTTTGACTCTGGAACCATTATTAGATAAAATACGAGAATTAACGAAAATAGGAGAAATTAAGATTAGACAATATGAGTACAAAGTTAGTGCTTTTGCAGATGATGTAGTGGTTACCTTAACAAATCCTATAAATTCAAGTAGATTTTGTTGGAAGTAATTGATAACTATGGAAAGGTATCAGGATTTAAAATAAATCAGAATAAAACAAAAGTGATAATTAAAAATATGTCTATACAACAGAAACAAAAACTAGAGGAAATGACAGGATTTGAGGTGGTAAAAAAGGTTAAATACTTAGGGGTTTATATTAGCTCATCGAACAAGAAACTTTATAAGAATAATTATGACTTGCTATGGCAAAAAGTTCAGAATGATATGAGTGTCTGGAAAAAATTGCAGTTATCGCTATTGGGAAGGATTGCGGCTATTAAAATGAATGTGTTACCTAGATTTTTGTTTCTGTTCCAGATGATACCAATAATTAAAAAGGATAAAAATTTGGAAGATTGGCAGATTGGGATTAATAAATTTATATGGCAGGGTAAAAAGGCGAGGGTTAAAATGAAAATAATACAGGACTCACGGGAAAGAGGTGGCTTAAAAATGCCTAACTTTAAACTATATTATGAAGCAGTAGCCCTTTCAGTAATAAGTGACTGGTTTAATTTAACGGAGGAAAGAATTTTGAATATAGAAGGTTATGACTTGTTATATGGATGGCATGCGTATTTATTTTATGGAAAAAAAGTGGATAGGGCTTTTAAGAATCATGTGTTGAGAAGTGCTCTTTTGCGGGTCTGGAATAAATATTCTTATAAATTAGATTACAAGATTCCTATATGGGCGAGCCCTAGACATGCAATAGAGAATATAAATATAGAACAGAAACAGGAAATGATTACTTATAAAGAACTTTTGTATGCTGAAGGAGGTAGATTGCAATTAAAATCATTACAGGTATTAAATGAAGAAGGGAGGAATTATACTTGGTTTCAATATGGGCAAATAAGTGCTAGATGGAAAGAAGATCAAAAATTGGTATAATGCAAAGGGAGGAAAATTTAATAAAGCAAATTAGAAATCAGACCCAGGAGCATATAAAGAGATTGTATAATGTGTTGCTTGAAATAGATTCGGAAAAGGATTTGGTAAAGGACTGTATGATAAAATGGGCACAGAATATTCAGGAACCAATAATGTTGGAAACATGGGAGAAAATCTGGGTTAGAAATGTTAAGTTTACACAAGCACAGAATTTAAGGAAAATTTTTATAAGATGTTTTATAGATGGCACTTAGATCCCAAAAAATTATCACGTATGTATCCTAATATCCAAGCGAAATGTTGGAGGTGTGATTGTGATGACGCTACATATTTTCATATTTGGTGGACTTGCAAGAAAATTAAGGCCTTTTGGATAAGAATTTGGTGGATTATTCAAAATGTACTGAAGAAGAAGATAAAGTTCCTGCCACAATTTTTCCTTTTGGGAATTATAACGGATTGTACAGGGATTGAGACTAAACTGATTCTGAATTTAATAACAGCAGCAAGACTGTTGATTGGACAATATTGGAAGAAAGAAGAGGTACCTACAATAGAAGAATGGATACTGAAAGTCATTAATTTGGCTGAGATGGCTAAAATCTCAGCTTTTTTAAAAGACAATACGCAGGAAAGATATTTAATTGAATGGAAAAAATGGATTGATTATCTACAAAACAGATATCAGATTAAGAAATATCAGATTGCCTTTGAATAATTAGAAAGTTATTTTATGTAATGCGGAGGGGGTTGGGAGATGAAAAGCTTTGGATGAGGTTAATTGGATTGGAAGGGAAAATTTTATTCTATGTTTGGTTTATGTATAACAATACCTTGTGATTGACCGGGAAGCCGGGGGAAGGAGGGGAAGGGGTTTTCTGGGAGGGGGGGGAAAGGGGGGAAATGTCTTTGTTTTTTTTAAAACTTTTTCAATAAAAAAAAAAACTTCTTTGGCTAAGAATTAGAGAAAACTCGCCTAGCATTGTAAAACTTATCAAAAGTTCGTAATAGCTAAAAAGCAGTTATCAAGCAATTTCCAAAACTGATTAGAAAAGAAAGTATGCAAGTCCAGTGGCCTTAAAAGATGCTCACCATGGTCTGAGCAGGACAAAGATCCCCTTATTTCCCCAAGCTCTAAACCCCCCAAAGACCATTTTCTTGTGGTGTCCTCACAAAGAGCAATTGTACGGAACACTTATGGGCAGTCACAAATCCTCACCTTGTCTGGAGAAGAATTATGAAGAGCCGGTCTACTTGTCAGCTTTTTATTCTGCCTCAGTCATGAGGTCTGCTTTTAGTGGGGCTGACTTCAGTTTGTCATTTCTTCTTGGAAGTCATTAGACAGCTATGTCTTGAATTTATTGGGTGGTGGTTTTGGGTTTTTTTGGTACATTGCAGAATGGGACTTTTGCTATGTAATTGTTATCAGTGTTATGAAAGGTACATGTAAACAAGTTTGTGTTGTATTGAAATGTAATTATATTATAGTTTTTTTTTAATCTTGTGGAAATCAATCTACATTTGAAATATAAATCCATAGATTTCAGGTATAATTCACAATGATGTTTTATGTTAGAAGTCTGCAGAAATAGAAACATGGTAAGCTAGAAAATTGCTATCATAAAAAGTTCTAACTAATCTATGCCCGGGTTACTTACGGGACCATCTGCTGCCACCGATTGCCTCCCACCGACCCCTGCGCTCTCACAGGGAGGGACTCCTCAGGGTGCCGTCAGCCAGGCAGTGCCGGCTGGCGACACCCAGGGGAAGGGCCTTTTCTGTGGGGGCTCCCACCCTCTGGAATGAACTTCCCCAGGACTTCGCCAACTTCCTGACCTTCGAACCTTTCGCCGCGAGCTTAAGACACATCTATTTATCTGTGCAGGACTGGACTAGAATTTTAAATTTTAAATTTGGTTTTAACGGGTTTTTATTATCTTATTGTAGTTTTAATATTCGGCCTTATTTAATAAGTTTTTAAATTGGTGTTTTATTTTGTATTTATATGTATGTTTTATTAGGCTGTAAACTGCCCTGAGTCCCTTGGGAGATAGGGCGGTATAAAAATACGATTAAATAAATAAATAAATAAATAAATATGTTCACATAGATTCAATCTAATTGTTCAGTCTAATTGTTCACATAGATACCTGCTCTCTAGTTTATATAGGTACTTGATCTCAACTGGAGAGGATTGCTACGAGCAATTCAGGCAGAATGGGTATCCCCAAGCATTTATTACAAGATGCTGCACAACATGCAGGGGGAAGAAAGGAAGAAATAAAGAAGGTATAAGAGCAACTGTATGGCACATCTCTCCCATACATCAAAGTTTTTACTTCTGAACAGTCATACATAGAATTATGGTGCCAGTCTTATTAGATTATGGCCATTATCTTGTTGTATTTCCATTGACTCAAGTCTTCAACTATAAACAATGGCCATGATATCCAAACAATAAAAAGCAATTTGACTGTGGAAACAATTACCCAGAGAAGTAGCAGGCTCCTTTTCCCTAGATGAATTAACTTAGCCATCTGTCAGGGATGTTTGAAAAGGGATTGAACCTGATGACCAAAATGATTCTACAATTGTACAATTTATATTCCCACTCTATTTTGTTGCAAAACAGCATGCTTGGAATGATTGTATTACTGTAATTACCATAAAAATTGCACTCACATAGTTTCAGAAGGAGTGGGCCCCACTTTCTCCTTCTGGCTACAATCCATGTGTTCCTCAGTATAGAATGATATAATAGGAGAGACAGTGTTTTAGCTAGAAACCACTAAGCAGTTGGCCAGATTCTGCCCACTATTTTATTTTTGAATCTAAACATTTTAGCTGCATCTGTGTCAAAGAATCATAACAGGTGGGTAACAAAAGTGATGGGACAAGTCTGTTTTTCCAACTTCATAGCAAACTGGGATTAGAGAGCTAAAAAGGGGTACAAGCAAAGAATAGAAAACCTTTTATACTCCTTCCTATGCTGAAGAAACCGGTGAATATTCTGGCTCAGTGGATTTAATTCAGGGCCTCAAGGCATATGGCAGATGCACAAACAGAACACCAGCACCTTTGTTTCCTGGATCCTAGCAGGGATACACACACACACACACACTCTCTCTCTCTCACACTCATACAAACACACACACACTTGGGGAGAGAATCTTGATATGTCAGAGTTCCAATGTGCATATCATAGCTCAACCTAAGAATCAACAGTACAAAACAATTGTGACCATTTGAAGGCGTTGAATGAGATAAACAATCGTATAACTCCTATAAATAAAATAAATAAACTGATGATGCATAAATCCTGGAAAATCTAAAGGACTAAGTATGCCTTTCTTGATAGAAACATTCATAAGTGGAATGTCACAAAGGCATTTAACTTTGTAAACCATCTAAGTGGCAAATTGGATAAAAGCAACACATTGGATAAAGGCGATATATTGCAAAATAAAAGTGTTTATTCTTTTCCCCTCGAGGTTCTTTTGTTTGGCATAATAGCTATCTCACACAGGCTGTAGACAACTTTGTTGGCCTTTAGTGGTTCTAGACATTCTGATGAAGCAACAATGAGTAAGTAAAACAGCAACATAAATATTTGAATTGGGCAACTTAATTCTGTCAAAGGCATCCTTGAAGGCATGCTGGGAGGTTATGCTTTGGAACTTTTACATCCACCATAGAGAAAACATTTTGTTCTTTAAAGCTCCACGCTCCAATGGAGAACCTTAATGAAATATACAGGCAGCAGGCAACCAAGCTTGGAATATTGTGCATAGCTGGGATTGTTGTTATCGGAAAAAGAATATGAAGAACGTGCAGCAAAGGACAATCAATCTGAAAAAGGGGAAGGAGCAACTCTTCTATGAGGGTAGGGTACATTAAGTGTGTGTGTGTGTGTGCGTGTGTGTGTGTGCATGCATGTATGGGAGGAATTTATGGGGGAAATGATGGGGAAAAATAATCTTATAAAAGTTATGCATAATGCCAAAAAAATAGAGATGACATTTTTCTGCTTCCTTTACTGTACAAATTGGAAGCTGATTGGTCCTCACCAGATCTGCCCATGTTAGTCCTTCTGATAAAGTCTCACTTTCCATTTTTCATCAACCATTTAATCTGGTGGGCTTAGATAGTCCAGCCTCACCCTGGACAAACACATACTGTACACACCCAGCAAAACACACATCCTGCTTTATCACATCAGAGCAAATTACAAATGTTTCTGTAAGAAGTAAAACTTTAAAACATCCAGTTTATAATAGAGGGAATAACCTGAATCCCTAGATGTAGCTGTCAGCTTTGGAAGCCATATTAGGCCGGAAACTTCCGTGCTGCCACTTTCTCATGTGTAGAAAAGTAGGAGGGGGGATTTAGTAGAGGGGTTGTCTTTAGACATAATAGCATTCTTCCTGTTGGTCAAGGTCAGGCCAATCCTGCATCTGGAGAAGGTGTAGTTGGAGTGCTGTCTCGAGATGGGATGGATGGGGATTGGAGCATGTGATCAACTGCGGAGTGAGGGGATGGTTTTGGGGGGTTTCATTTACTAAGGGGAAACCCGGACCTCTCAGATTTGGGTTTTCCCAGATGGCTACAAAAAAAAAATGTGCCAGTTTACCTATTCTAGTAAATAGAACTTTGAAAAATGCTTGCTTCATAGAATTTTTAGAATTTTTTTTTTTATTGGCCAAGTGTGATTGGACACACAAGGAATTTGTCTTGGTGCATATGCTCTCAGTGTACATAAAAGAAAAGATACGTTCATCAAGGTACAACATTTACAACACAATTGATGATCAATATATCAATATAAATCATAAGGATTGCCAGCAACAAGTTATAGTCATACAGTCATAAGTGGAAAGAGATTGGTGATGGGAACTATGAAACGATTAATAGTAGTGCAGATTCAGTAAATAGTCTGACAGTGTTGAGGGAATTATTTGTTTAGCAGAGTGATGGCCTTCAGGAAAAAACTGTTCTTGTGTCTAGTTGTTCTGGTGTGCAGTGCTCTATAGCGTCGTTTTGAGGGTAGGAGTTGAAACAGTTTATGTCCAGGATGCGAGGGATCTGCAAATATTTTCACGGCCCTCTTCTTGATCCGTGCAGTATACAGGTCCTCAATGGAAGGCAAGTTGGTAGCAATTATTTTTTCTGCAGTTCTAATTATCCTCTGAAGTCTGTGTTTTTCTTGTTGGGTTGCAGAACCGAACCAGACAGTTATAGAGGTGCAAATGACAGACTCAATAATTCCTCTGTAGAATTGGATCAGCAGCTCCTTGGGCAGTTTGAGCTTACTGAGTTGGCGCAGAAAGAACATTCTTTGTTGTCCTTTTTTAATGATGTTTTTGATGTTAGCTGTCCATTTGAGATCTTGCGATATGATAGAACCCAGAAATTTGAAGGTTTCTACTGTTGATACTGTGTTGTCAAGTATTGTGAGAGGTGGAAGTATGGAAGGGTTTTTCCTAAAGTCTACCACTATTTCTACGGTTTTGAGTGTGTTCAGTTCCAGATTGTTTTGGTTGCACCACAAGGCTAGTCGTTCGACCTCTCGTCTATATGCAGATTCGTCATTGTCTCGAATGAGACCAATCACTGTTGTGTCATCTGCGAACTTCAGTAGCTTAACTGATGGATCATTGAAGATGCAGTCATTGGTATACAGAGAGAAGAGAAGTGGGGAGAGCACACAGCCTTGGGGGGCCCCTTTGCTAATTGTACAGGTATTTGATGTGATCTTGCTTAGCTTCACCTGCTGCTTCCTGTTTGTTAGGAAGCTTGTGATCCACTTACAAGCCTGTTCCGGTACCTGTAGCTGGTTTAGCTTAGTTAGGAGAATGTCTGGAATGATGGTATTGAATGCTGAACTAAAGTCTACAAAAAGGACCCTTGCATAGGTCTTTGGAGACTCAAGATGTTGTAGGATGTAGTGCAGAGCTTTTACTTGGAATTGGGGTTTTTCTGGAACACTGACAGTAGACTTATTTCATTAAAGGTAATCCTTGAGTTATGACCCTTTGTTTAATGATTTTCAAAGTTATAACAGCACTAAAAAAAATGGTCTTTGAATTTATGACCATTGCAGCATCCATTTGTCATGCGATCATGATCTGGGTGCTTATTTATATATTTATAATGGTTGCAGTGCCCCGGGGTGGGGGGGATTGTTTTTTGCAACCTTCTTGGGGGTTTCCAATAAATCAGTGGGAGAATCTGGATTCACATAACAACAAATTGATTCACTTAATGACTGCAACAAAAAAGTTGTAAAATCAGGCACAATTTATTTAACAACTGCATTGCTTAGCAACTGAAGTTCCAGTCTTAACTGTGGTCATAAATAGGGGACTATCTGTAGCTTTAACCCAAATCACAAATGGAAAGAGTTGTGATCTGTATCCTAAAATGTTTTAAGCCCGTAGATCCTTCCATCCTGCTTAAAGCATCATATATTATGGGACAAGGAAGTGTGGGTAGTTGTTGTTAGCACTCTGATATTTTTATTTGGTTGAAATGACTGAAAGGATCATATCTAAAAACATTTATATTATTTACCTATCTACCTTAGCTACCTACTAAAAAAAGGCAAAATGTACTCTCACTTTCAGGCTCAAATATTCCTTCTTTTCAATCAAGCAGCAGCTCTCAATGGTGAAGATACTAAATACAGCAAACTGGGACCATGGCAGAAATATAATCTTATAGTACATTGTTAAGTTAAAGCTGGACCCTCCAAGCTCTTAATGAGCAAAGAATAATGTACCAGACAAAAGGTTAGCAAGATCGCATTTACACAAACATGACAAAATTGGTTTTCCAAAAGTAATTAAACTCCCATAAGCAGAAAATGATTAAATTATTTCAAAAAATTCAGTTTGCCATGGCTTATAAAGATGTATATTTTCTTTACATTTCTTAATTTAAAACTTATGATTAATATAAAGCAGATTACTAGATGGTTTCAGTACAGTTGAAAATACATAGTTTATTAAAATGAATGACCTCATGAAAAAGCATTAACGTTTAGTAATTTTTGAGATGTGATGAAGCAGAATTAAAATGAATTAAAGTGAACTTCTGTTCCAGATGACAAAGGGTTATCTTCACTAATGTCTATAGATTAAACAGGAAAACAGGGGCTTAGTGCTTAAATAAATGTGTTAACTAAAAATATGTTGTACTCTCTTTTAGAATAGCAAAAAAATGAAGAATGGAAGAATAATGATTCCAAAGACAAGCAGGTTTGATAGGTTTTGCAACTTTAATAAATAATAAAATAAATAACTGAAGAGAATTCAGTTACACAATATTTTATACAATTACTAAAGATACATCTGGCTATTATGCTATTAATTCAACTGAATGCTGAATAATATCACCTCAACATATGTATGACTCATGCCTTTGTTTTTAACTGGATTGTATTGAACATTCCAAATGCTATAAGATTTATTAGTTATTTATTAAATTTATATATGGCCCATGTGATTCTGGAAAGTGGCTGTGGGTGGCTTACAGTTAAATCATAAATATAAAAGATATTTAAAACATTAAATAAAAAGACAAGAAGCAACAAAAGGTAAGATCAGCATGGCAATACCCTCAGTCCACTAACCACTTCCAACATTAATGTCAAGACCCCAAGCTAACTGGCTGAGCAAGGTTTTAATGCTGTTCCAGAAGGTAAAAAGGATGGGGGCAGACCTCACCTAAGGAAGGTAAATATTCTATAGATTAGGGGCCATGGAAGAAAAAGCTCTCCTTTTAGACCCTGAGAGCTGAAATACTTTGACTAAATGGGTAAACTGGGGCTGAATTACTTTGACTGAATTACTTTGACTAATAAGACTGAATTAAGTGAGCCTGGACAATATTTTTAGAATGAGACAGTTCATCAGAAAACTGAGACTCATGCTATGAATGGCTTTAAATGCGTTAACCAGCACCTTGGTAGCCAATGCAGTTTTTACTACAGAGGTATTTCCAAATTCTTGGAAAATCATGAACATACAAACATAGAAACAAAAGTAGTTCATCAACCATGAGATACTATAAACAGTTACTAAAACCTACTAAATTAATTAGATTTATACTGAGTTTTGTGTATAAAGGATTGCAATCTAACTAATGGGTACATTCAAAGAATAGGGAGTCCATATCCATTTAAAGATTGTCAAGATTTTCCAAAAAAGAAAAGGGAGGAAAATATTTAGAGTTCAATACATCAGGAAAGTTGTGTTGTTGAAATAAAAATGGAAAGGAGCAGAATTGTTATGTATGTTGCACTCCAGAAAAAAGAACTACACACACACACACACACACACACACATACAGATAGATTATTTTTCATGTCATGGATAGTTAGGGAAATTCAATAGAGATTCTGACCCTAAAAATGGGAGCTGGGCACCAGAATAACACACTTATTTATCTGCGCAGGACTGGATTAGATTTTAAATTTATTGGTTTTAAATGGGTTTTATTTTTTATATTGTTTTTAAACATTCGGCCTTTTAGAATAAGTTTTTTAATTGTTATTTTAATCTGTATTTATGTGTTTTTATTGGCCTGTGAACCGCCCTGAGTCCTTCGGGAGATAGGGCAGTATATAAATACGATTAATAAATAAATAAATAAATAAAGAATAAAACAGCAATAATATTAGGAAAGGACACAGTTTTGTAAACTGTGTAAATTTTAGAGCCAGGAGCCCTCTTCATGCTTGGGAAGGGGAAAAAAAAAAAGACCCAGACAGTTTGGAACAAGAAAATGCAAATCTGGAAAAGAATTCCATTTGGGTAATGAAAGAAACATTAGGTGGATTTTTGGCTACTTGATTGTTATAGATATACTTAAAGAGACATACAATGAAGGGCAAATAGCTATCATCCCCAAGGAAACAGTTCTCCAATAACTAAGATTTAATCTTTAATCAGTTACTTAATTTGGGTCTGGAAAACTATCCAGACCGTAACCAGAAATGAAGCAAGTATTTTCATGGACCAATGCTTTTGTGGGAGCAATTGTTTGTCACCTAATCAATGAGCCAAGCATATGGTATATGTCTTCTTAAACTTTTTGCTGGATGAAATGTATAAACAAGAAGATACTAGTCCCACTGTACTTCTTGCTCCCAAGAAATTATCAAAATGCTGGTTTTGCTACTCATTCCAAAATATTATTTGATTTAAGTTTCTTAAATCAAAGTGTTAGGATCTACAAGGTAAAACTATAAATGAAGAAGTCGGTAGCATCTCTGTAACTGTAAAGCTAAATTACCAGTTTTACAGAGGGACATAAAATGCTCTTGGGTTTTTAAAGAATCCTGGAACAAATTTATAAAATGTATCAAAATGAACCCCCCAAAGTGCACAGAAAGAAACACTGAATAAAGGTTATTACTATTTTTATTTTTATTTCTATTTTTATCTGGCCAAAAATGAAAATTTGATAAGCTTCTGTAATTTATACGTAGGAATTCTATATCAAAGAAATCTATATATTAAAGAACGATACTCAATAATAAAAGATAATTATTTTGCTTTATTCTGAAGTAATAAAAGATTTTATTTTGCTTTTACTGATACTCCTTCTCTCTATCAGCTACATAAACATCCAATATATATGCCAGTGAAAGTTGCAAATGAAAACAAATATGGATTACTTTAAACATCTTTACAATTACATATATACACACAACCATAATAAATCAATAAACTCTTATTCACATACACACACACAAAGAAACAAACAACGAAACATACAATACATACCTACATGAAGATGCAGATTGGAAGAGTGTCCCAGTATCACACAAATAAGTATTAAAAAGATATATACACACACACACACACACACACACACACACACACACACACACACACACACACACACACACATACAGTATGTATGTGTATGTATGTATGTATATATATGTGTAGGTCTTGGCATTTTTGGGTCTTTTCCTGTGTAAGGTTAAGAGTACCTTGGTGACCTTTCGACGAGGTCTCACTCATCATCTTCAGGCTGGTGTCTTCAGCTTTGTGCTTCTTGAGCAAAGAGTGGTCGGAGCTGCTGTCTCTTTATAAATACTGGTGGGGATATATTTGATTTCGCAGGTTTTCACGAATATAAGTATGTAGGTATTGGTATATTGGGGTCTTTTCCCATGTAAGGTTGAGAGTATCTTGGCGACATTTTGACGAGGTTTCACTCATCATCTGAATGGCTCACTCATCATCAGCCTGAAGATGATGAGTGAGACCTCGCTGAAACGTCGCCAAGATATTCTCAACCTTACACGGGAAAAGACCCAAACATGCCAAGACCTACATATATGTGTGTGTGTGTGTGTGTGTGTGTGTGTGTATACATACATATATATTTATTTATTTTTATTTATTATTTATTTATTTATTTATTAAATTTTTATACCGCCCTTCTCCCGAAGGACTCAGGGCGGTGTACAGCCAAAGATAAAACACAATACATATACAATTAAAACCAACAATTAAAACCTAGCAAATTACAAAAGGCTGGTAATTAAAAGTTTAAATTTAAAATTATAAAATTTTTTTAAAAACCCAGTAAAAACCCCAGTTTAAGATTAAAACTATTAAACCATTATGCCAGTCCCGCTTGAATAAATAAATATGTTTTTAGCTCACGACGGAAGGTCCGAAGATCAGGCACTTGACATAGGCCAGGGGGAAGTTCATTCCAGAGCGTCGATGCTCCAACAGAGAAGGCCCTACTCCTGGGGGCCGCCAGCCGACACTGTTTGGCGGACGGCACCCTGAGGAGACCTTCTCTGTGAGAGCGTATGGGTCGGTGGGAGGCATAGGGTAACAGCAGGTGGTCTCATAAGTACCCGGGTCCTAAGCCATGGAGCGCTTTAAAGGTGGTAACCAGAATCTTGAAGCGCACCCGAAAGACCATAGGAAGCCAGTGCACACTACACAGCAGTGATGTTACATGGGAGCGGCTCCCGTTACTACTCGCGCAGCCGTATTCTGGACTAACTGTAGCCTCCGGGTATATATATATATGCACATACATACCATGAAATAAGCACTTGGCCTTATTGCCATGCGCTCAATAGCCCGATTGGGCTTATTATCAGGGGATGTCTTATTTTGTGGAAAACAGGGTATATATATCATGAGTATAGGTATGCAAGTCTTGGCATATTTGGGTCTTTTCCCATGTAAGGTTGAGAGTATCTTGGCAATGTTTCGACGAGGTCCCACTCATCAGGCTGGTGCTTATGGCTTCGTGCTTCTGCGAGCAAAGCATGGTTGGAGCTGCCGTCTCTCTATAAATACTGGTGGGGAGGTGGGGAGTGCTAGCTTCATTGCTGTAAGCAGGTTGGTTGGCTGTGTTATTACATCTTGATTGGTTGATGGCATTGATGTTTGCAGATTGAGAAGTGCTTCTCCTAGAAGCACGAAGCTGTAAACACCTAGCCTGAAGATGACGAATGGGAATTCATCAAAACATCGCCAAGAACTTCCAATTTTACGTGGGAGAAAACCCGAATAACCAAAGACCTATATACACAGTAATATATATATTACTGATGCATACATTTCGCATGCATACAAATACATTATATTTTCAGCAGTAAAAACATGTTAGGTTAATGAACTCTTTTCATTAAAATCATTTCTTCTATTCAAAGAGAAAACCCCTTTCCATTTCACTTTTCTGTTTTAGTGGAATTCTTAAATTTTTGGATTTTTTTAAATAACCATTTTGAAATATATATTTATTTTTATTGAAATAATGGTTTATTGTCAGATGTCGGATGTTATGGAAAAAACATGTAAGCAGGGATGATTTTCAGAGTTTTTGAAAAGAAAACTACTGCAACAGAAAGCAGAGAGTAGTGAATGACACCAGTGTCCATAACAGGCTCCAGAAGCTGAAAAAAGGCCAAACAGAGGCTATGGGAAAGCAGATGGTGAAACATCACTGATTGATGTCCAAGCAGTCTAGGCAAAGGAATGGTGAATGAAGAGGAGATGAAAAAAATTCTATTTTATTTATTTATTTTGTCACACAATGTATATATAAGCATAAGCATGAAGTTACTATACATTATATAAACATATATATGAATATATATATATGTATGTAATAACTATATTAATTGGATATAACGAAAAGAAACAATAGGACAGGAATGGTAGGCACGCTTGTGCTCTTATGCATGCCCCTTACAGACCTCTTAGAAATTGGGTGAGGTCAATAGTAGACAGGTTTTGGTTGAAACTTTGGGGATTTTGGGAAGAGACCACAGAGTCAGGTAGTTTATTCCAAGTATTAACAACTCGGTTACTGAAGTCATATTTTCTGCAGTCAAGAATGGAGCGGTTAACATTAAGCTTAAAACTATTGTGTGCTTATGTGTTGTTGCAATTGAAGCTGAAGTAGTCTTCAATAGGAAGGACATTGCAATAGATGATTTTATGAGTTAAAGTCAGATCATTTCGAAGGCGGCGTAGTTCTAAATTTTCTAAGCCTAGGATTTCAAGTCTGGAGGCATAAGGTATTTTGTTATATTCAGAGGAGTGGAGAACTCTTCTTATAAAATATTTCTGGACACGTTCAATTGTACTGATGTCAGAAACGTGGTATGGGTTCCAGACAGTCAAGTTGTATTCAAGAATTGGTCTAGCAAATGTTGTATATGCTCTGGTTAGTAATGTAGTGTTTTCTAATAGTTCCCACAAATTCTAGTGGGAACTACTGGAGTGAGATATTGTTAAGATAAGGAACAACCGCTATCTAGGCACAGACCTTGTAAGTTGTGAAAAAGAGAGAAAAAGATTGAAAGTTAAGGAATGATCTTTGCAGAGGTTATGTGGAAGTAAGTAGTTGGTCTGGATAGCATTTGTGTGGATAGTTTATATGATTATAAAACTCAGACTATGCCTGCGTATGATGACCAATGACATTGAACCGTATGAGTGGCAAAGTCAAAATTCTATGCATGGGAATTCACTTAGTATCAGCTCTTCAAAGTAGACCCGATTAGGAAACCAACATCATGAAGGCTAATGCTACTTTTTCTTCCATTCCTCGGGGTTATTCCCATAACAAATAGGAGCTATGGTAGGCCCCAAAAAAAGGAGCAATGGGAACTTCTGAGTGGACATTTATTTTATTTATTTATATGTATTTAACAAATTTAGAGAGTGCCCATCTCATTCTCAGTGCAACTCTTTACAACAGAAGTGAAGAGTATATATTGGTGCAGTCACTTCTTGTAAGCCAGTGACTTCACTTGCTGTTAAATACCAGGGATGTACAAAACATAGATCTCTGGCAGACCTGATTGGATACTGATGAGAATGTGGCCTTGTCAAAAATCTCAAGGGTTGTATTTGGGTATAAGTAGACTTTGGGGGCCAGTTTAAGGGCTAAACGGCTTGGTTTCTGGGTACCTTTTCCATGAAGACATTAAATCTGTCTCAGGAATTGCTTACCCCGATGGAAATCAGAGTGCTATAGAAGCGCTGTTTACATGAGGTGAGATCTCAAGAGGCCTGGGAATAGTTTTTGTTGTTTTTATAATAATATTTTAATAATACATTTTAATAATACATTTTAATAATCGCCCACCTAAGCCTTACTTCCAAGATTAGTAGTAATCCAGACAATATTTCAAAATTGTTCAGTAATGAGGTTATTCTTTAGGATCTCTGATAGTTCATATCACTTAATGCTTGACAGCACTAATGATTTTATGATGTTTTATCAATGATTATGTATTTCATTTTACTATAGTATTATTGTGCTTCAATTGCTGTATTTTTTTTATTGTTGTAAACTGCAAGATCTCCTTTGGATTCTAAGATAATAAGTATATCAATAAATCAATATCCTGACACCACACAACGAACTGTGTGTGGACTAGACAGGTGGTTTTTTGTAAAAGCCCTTCTCTTTAGAATATGCTGTTTGTTTGTTTGGTTGGTTGGTTGGTTGGTTGTTTATCCTATTTCAAAACCACCCATCTCCCTCATTTCTATTTCACATTTTTGGCACACAGGGTGATTAAAGGTGGCCATCTGATCATATTACTGCATTTCTTTGTTACATTCTAGTGCTAATTATTCCTGAATTATTATCTATAATTAATTGTAATGATTAATAATAATTTACTAAACATAGTAATTATTAACTAATTAATTTATTAATTATGCTTGGTTTTCCCTCTTCATGTGTAGAATCTTTGCAATAGGTACAGACTACATCTATTCTGAATAAATAAGGTAGCCGGTTTATATCAAAATCTTAAATTCCTAGGAACAGGAGCAATTGCTTTAAAAAGTTGAGGAAGTGCTGTATGATTTACAATTTCTTACTTTTCTGATCCAGCATTAAGTTTCCATCAGATTACTCCCCAAGAATAATCTCTAAGTGATAAAAAGTGGTTCTTTCCCCCTGATTTACTGGAACATCTGATTTCCTTGATGAGGAATGCTCACATTTCATTAAATGTACAGAATGTATCAAGAACACGTTAGTGGGAAAAGGCAACAAAAAATTGTTTGATTCCAGAATTAGATCTTTCTCCAATACTGTCAGCTGTTTAAAAAAAAAAGGTCAAAGGTCTTTTTCATTACTGAAGTGAGCTTCAACCTCCTTATTGATTTCTGAGAGAAAGCGGGAAAGAGAGAGAGAGAGATGATTTCAAAGCATCAAACAGCAGTTCAAATGCATTTGTTCTGAATGCCAGGAGGATGAAGTTAATCACATAAGCCATAGATTTATTACAGTAAGTAGGAGAACAGAAATGTTAACATTTTAAAGCAAAACATTTTGTTTTAGGGGGTGGGGTTGGCTTCTGTGGTTATTTTAAGTAGAATGAAAGTCCCCCCCCCCTCTCTCTGTGTGTGAGAGAGAGAGACTGGTGCTCTTTATATAATTTAAATCTAGATATATTCCTGTCATAAAAGGCCAAAATTAAATTATTTCTACATTACATAGAAAGCATCACTCAAAAGTGAAAGAAAGAATTTTAGATATAAAAAGTTAAATAATAAAACGTTTTTGTTTTCCTTGAAGGATTTGTTTGCCTCGTAAAGTATTCATTCCTCAGAGCGAGTATTGAATAGACTGACTAATTTAAACGGCAGATGAGGGGATACATAGTAATACACACATAAGGGATACAAAGCTGGAGAAAGCAATCTAGATATTGTTAAATATAACCATATTATCTTCCGATAGAGCAGGAATAAAATTACATTTTTAAAATGTTATTTATAGCTTATTTTGCAGAGTGGCATGGTGGTCTAGAGGTGAAGATGCTTGCCACCTATTCTGAAGGTTGAGAGTTCAATCCTAGGCAGTGGCAGATGTTTATCATGGTGCAAAGAAAAAATATTCACTAAGAACTCCACATAGGCATCAGGAAAGACATCCGGCCAGTAAATGATCAGCTCCATTCAGTGGCCCTGACTCCACCCTGATTAAAGGGTCATAAAAATTATAGCTTAGAGCAGGGGTAGTCAACCTTTTTATACCTACCACCCACTTTTGTATCTCTGTTAGTAGTAATATTTTCTAACCGCCCACAGGTTCCACAGTAATGTACTGTGCATCGTCATCTGCACATGCCTCTCACGCATCGTGGATTGGGTCGGGGGGGGCACCAGCTACCAGCTCTGCTTGTCTGTTACAGCTGGATGGTGTGGGGGGAGATGCACGAGCTAATTTGGGACAAGGGTCTTTTGTTTGCGGTCGCACTATAGCGCCATTTAGTTTCACTTACCTAACGTGAATTAAACTTATGCGCGAGCAATACAAATAGTATATTTTCAGAAATTTAAATTGTCACAGGAAATTTTATGAAAACCTAATGAAAATGTTTTTAAATAATGCTATGAAATTTTTTTAAAAAGTCAATTAAATTAAAAAAAAGGAAAGTGCTTCAATATCGAACAAAACCCCTACTACCCACCATGAAAGCTGGAATGCCCACTAGTGGGTGGTAGGGACCAAGTTGACTACCACTGGCTAAGAGTTTTGCACATATGGATAAGGTTTAATATGTAATTAATCTCTCTTTTTACTCTTTATAGCAGACCTTTGATACAGTTTGTAAGTAATGTAAGTAAATAAGTAAGTAATTGTAAGCGTATACACCAAGACAAATTCCTTGTGTGTCCAATCACACTTGGCCAATAAAGAATTCTATCATCTATCTAACTGGATAGCTATACCACAGTATGGCATAGTATTATAAGAAGAGGCTAGTAAATATTTATGAAAATTTATAAACTCCGTATGTACATTGTTTAATCATAGTTTTGTTTAGATCACTAAAAGGATAATACATTTTATATGTGATACCTGAATAAATGTCTTTGTAATGTAAAATGGATCTGAGCTGTAAATATGCAGACCCTTTAAATGGCAGCAAAGATTCATGGGGAATTCTCTTTGATGTTATCTAGTGGCTGTTTCTATTTTTACACCTCAGATCATTCTGATCTGAGTCCTGTTGTGATTGTATGAAAAAAAAATCTTATATAAAAATGGAAGAAAAGCCATTCAGTTTTTGTCTAACTGGATTTTTAGGCCATCCAATATTACAATGACTTTCTAGAGTTTTCTTTCGTCAGATGTGCTAGAAAATGCAACATTTGGGAAAATAATGTCTCTGGATTCACAGGTATTCTTAGAAAGAAAAATGATGTTGTTTTTTTTAATTTGGAAAGATGATATTGTGCCCTCCCAAAAAGACACAGGTAAGCTAGCTCAGTAGGAAGAATCCTGAAAATTAATTGTAGTGGCAAGAAACAATCTCACAGTTTGAGTTTTTTGACAGCCATTTTGTGAACATGTAATCCTTCCTCAAGGTAACCATTTGACAGAACACCTATAAAAAGTTTTCAAAATTACAAATACTTATAGTCCTACATCTTACTTATACCTAGAACAGGTAATTAAAAATCCATATGCTTGACTTGTTTGACCATTTTAAAGTTGACAATTTTTAAAGTTATACATTTAACAAACATGTACATTTCTATAGCAATAACATATCTATGGTATCAGCCACACAAGAAAACAGCAGTTCCTCTCTCTGAGCTTGCTAAAGGAGCAAAACAATATATAATAAGCAAGCTCATGATCGATAGTTCCTGGAGCAGTCAAGCAAAGCCTTACTCCATCAGATATATTGCTACACTGCCTTAACTTAATTGAAAATTTCATGGTTTGCAGTTGAAGAGAAATAAAAGCATTTTTTATTATTAAAACCTCAGATTAGTAACTAGACAAAACTGAAATATTCCTGTGAATATCTTTCAGGCATGATTGTTGACTTGTTCAACTAGACCAGGGTGTCAAACTCAATTTCATTGAGGGCCACATCAGGGTTGTGTATGACCTTGGGGGCTGGGGTGGGCGTGGCCAGTTTAACAGTATTTATGTCAAGAGCGCCTGTGGATCGAGTGCTTTACCAGAGAAAATGGGCTCCTAAGCTCTATTTTCAGCTGGGATAGCCTCCTGTAACCTTCTGCCAGCAAAAATGGAACTTGGGAGAGCCACATTTTCACTGGCAGAGGCCTTGCAGGCCAGTCTTTCACTATTTTCAGAGCAGATCCAAGGGCCAGATCTAAGCACCCTGCAGGCCTGATCTGGCCCCTGGGCCTTGAGTTTGAAACCCCTGAACTAGACCAAATAAAGCCCCACTTGTTTTAAACATAACCTGAAGTGTGAGGGAAACAGTGTAGTGGTTAAGGCAGGGGTGTCTCACGTGATGTATCGGGACTTTTTTCCCCTTTGCTAAACCGGGCATCAGTTGGGTTGGGATTTGTAAACATTAGTCACAGAATCATTCTACCTTCAAGCAATTGCAACAGAGATATTAATTTTTACCAAGCTAGAAAAGAGAAATGTGGATTCCTTCAGGAATTTGGTATGGTGACAATGTAATTGAAATAAGAGGTCATCGATTTCATTTCTTACATGTTACCATCACAGGTCACCAACAATGCAATCATGGAAGCTCTATGTATCGATTGCATTGGTCTCTGGTATCAAAATCCTAAAACATTTGCAAAGGTTTGTACCTGTCTGCATTACTGGAAAAAAGATTACTATCATCACAGTCAGGTACACTGAATGCAAGCAAAGCAGGTTTTGTCAATGATGAAGAGATAGAAGGAAATGCATACCAGACTTGCAGAGAACACAATCCTGGCTGCAATTGCTAATGCCTTAGAAGGTGGAAATACAAGTTAAAATGATTTTGATTGGGGGCGGGGGAGGCAAAAAGCAACAGAAATAACTTTAAAGACAGAAAATGTTCTTCACTTAGGAAACATAAATCATCTGCATTTATTATTTATTTGCATTATTCATCTCCTGCATACTACTTTAACTGTTCTGGGCAGCTTATAAATAAAGAATAAAAACTCCCATAAATACAACATTAAGAGCATCACAGATATAATATTTTAGCATTAAAATTGCAATGTTAAAAGGCTTGGAAAAATCAGTGTATTTTGACCCCCACCCTCCTGCTCCATAAAAAGCTCAGTGGCATTTTGTTCTACAACACACACAAAAATCAGAACTGATATAACTGAGTCAAACTTATATCCTTAATAAGAACTCTTAAGTATTGCCTTTTCAGCAGGGCAGGTAGTATTTAGGCATTTCTACAATAGGGTATAAGCTATTGTAGTCTTTATACATCATTGTCAGCATCTTGTTTTGGGCTTAGAAGGAAATCAACAAACAGTGAAATTGTCTCAGTATGACAGTAACATGAGACCTCATATGGAGGCACCATTCACCACTTCTGTGATGAATTCTGGACCAGCTACAATTTTTAGAACACACAGAAAGGTTGCCCCACAAAGAAATGCATTGCAATATCCCAACCTTGAGATTACCATTTTATGAATCATTTAAGACCTTAAGAATTTATTAAAGTCAGCCAGCCCTGCTTACTACAGATGTTGCATGAGTTTTCATCTTCTGCTAATATATTTTGGATGGTGTGGCATTCAGAACAGGCATATCTACTAAATCCTGAACTCCAGCTGCTGGAATTATTAGTAGCTCTATCTTGCTTACATTCAGTTTCAACTTGTTTTGCCACATCAGAAATTCACACACTGGAGACACAGAGTTTCTGGAGACAGCCAATCATAAGTATCAGGCTCACCAGTTCTAAACTTGCTGTCTTCTCAAGGAATCACATGAAATAGTTTAACTGTATTTTTATTGCAAGCAAGATTAATTGCCTATTAAGACAATTGATCAGCTCTAATAGTTATTGAAGTTCTCAATGTAAACAGATTTAAACACTTTTATTCTATATTCTGAATTTCCTCTAGTCAATCCAAATCTAATTTTCCATTCCTTACCAATATTTTGAGCGTCTTTTCCATCACAGAAGAGAAAGCATTGTCTTTGACCTATCACACTTTTCTAACATGAAAATAGGAAAATAGCAATAGAAATAGCACTTGGACTTATATACCGCTTCATAGTGCTTTTACAGCCCACTCTAAGTGGTTTACAGAGTCAGCATATTGCCCCCAACAATCTGGGTCCTCATTTTACCCACCTTGGAAGGATGGAAGGTTGAGACAACCTTGAGCTAGTGAGATTTGAACTGCTGGACTGCAGCTAGCAATCCGCTGAAGTAGCCTGCAGTAATGCACTCTAACCACTGTGCCACTTCAGCTCTTAGAAAAGTATTTCTAAGTATCATCAGTATCTAATAGCTGGTGACTCTAATCTCGTGAAACCAATTTTTCATTGGTTTCATATTGATGTCAATTATCCTGAGAACTAAAATATAATTTTGGGGGACCCTTGACAATTTCCAAAAGTTTGAATAGAAGAATCCCTTGCTGATAGTGTCCAGAGATCTATGAGTAGAATCATTGCAAAGTCATGCCTCCAATAGCCGACACCGCCCACCCCCCCGGGATATGATAGATAAAAACATAAATATATATTCTATCTAAGAGTTCCTAGACCTGTAGTATGACCACCCTCTTTAAATGTAGCTGAATATGGACTAAGGGACTAAAATCAATAGCTATTATATTCAGATAAGACTAACCATGAGATTGTACTTTGTTTAAAGTGTTGGGGTATTGGACATACAAAAGAGAAGCATGCATATTTTGATCTAAGTGACCATTAACAAGATGGAGTTGTTAAAGACCCTTATAAACCGGGATGCCTTATGCACAGTCACTCACGCACTCGTGACGTCTCATCTGGATTACTGCAATGCTCTCTACATGGGGCTCCCCTTGAGGGGCATCCGGAGGCTCCAGTTAGTCCAGAATGCGGCTGCGCGGGTGATAGAGGGAGCCCCTCGTGGCTCCCGTGTGACACCTATCCTGCGCAGACTGCACTGGCTACCTGTGGCCTTCCGGGTGCGCTTCAAGGTTTTGGTGACAATCTTTAAAGCGCTCCATGGCATAGGGCTGGGTTACTTACGGGACCGCCTGCTGCTACCGAGTACCTCTCACCGACCCGTCCGCTCTCACAGAGAGGGACTCCTCAGGGTGCCGTCGGCTAGGCAGTGCCGTCTGGCGACACCCAGGGGAAGGGCCTTCTCTGTGGGGGCTCCCACCCTCTGGAACGAACTCCCTCCAGGACTTCGTCAACTTCCGGACCTCCGAACCTTTCGTCGCGAGCTCAAAACACACCTATTTATTTGCGCGGGGCTGGGTTAGTTTTTAAATTTATTGGTTTTAATGGGGTTCTTAGTATTTATATTGTTTTTCATCAATCTGGCTATTGAATAAGTTTTTTATGTCTGATTTTAAATTGTATTTATATGTTTGTTTTTAATTGCTGAGTCCCTAGGGAGATAGGGCGGTATATAAATCTGAAAAATAAATAAATAAATAAATAAATAAAATAAACCAAATGAAGAAAGAAGGAAACAATATTGCAAAGACACCAATAAGTGCTTTCCGTTTCTTCAAGAAATAGAATAGAATAGAATTTATTGGCCAAGTGTGATTAGACACACAAGGAATTTGTTTTGGTGCATATGCTCTCAGTGTACATAAAAGAAAAAGAAAAAAAACCTTCATCAAGGTACAACATTTACAACACAAATGATGGTCATAGGGTACAATTTAACCCTTAATGATGGCAACAAAAAGTTACAGTCATACAGTCATAAGTGGAAAGAGATTGGTGATGGAAACGATGAGAAGATTAATAGTAGTGTAGATTCAGTAAATAGTCTGACAGTGTTGAGGGAATTATTTGTTTAGCAGAGTGATGGCCTTCGGGAAAAAACTGTTCTTGTGTCTAGTTGTTCTGGTGTGCAATGCTCTATAGTGTCGTTTTGAGGATTGGAGTTGAAACAGTTTACGTCCAGGATGTGAGGGATCTGTAAATATTTTCACAGCCCTCTTCTTGATTCGTGCAGTATACAGGTCCTCAATGGAAGGCAGGTTGGTAGCAATTATTTTTTCTGCAGTTCTAATTATCCTCTGAAGTCTGTGTCTTTCTTGTTGGGTTGCAGAACCAAACCAGACCATTATAGAGGTGCAAATGACAGACTCAATAATTCCTCTGTAGAACTGGATCAGTAGCTCCTTGGGTAGTTTGAGCTTTCTGAGTTGGCACGAAAGAACAGTCTTTGTTGTCCTTTTTTGATGATGTTTTTGATGTTAACTGTCCATTTTAGATCTTGCGATATGATAGAACCTAGAAATTTGAAGGTTTCTACTGTTGATACTGTGTTGTCAAGTATTGTGAGAGGTGGAAATATGGAAGGGTTTCTCCTAAAGTCTACCACCATTTCTACAGTTTTGAGTGTGTTCAGTTCCAGATTGTTTCTGTCGCACCACAAGGCTAGTTGTTCGACCTCACGACTATATGCGGATTCATCATTGTCTCGAATGAGACCAATCACTGTTGTGTCATATGCGAACTTCAGTAGTTTAACAGATGGATCATTGGAGATGCAGTCATTGGTATACAGAGAGAAGAGAAGTGGGGAGAGCACACAGCCTTGGGGGGCCCCTGTGCTAATTGTACAGGTATCTGATGTGATCCTGCTTAGCTTCACCTGCTGCTTCCTGTTTGTTAGGAAGCTTGTGATTGACTTACAAGTCTGTTCAGGTACTTCTAGCTGGTTTAGCTTAGTTAGAAGAGTGTCTGGAATGATGGTATTGAAGGCTGAACTAAAGTCTACAAAGAGGACCCTTACATAGGTCTTTGGAGATTCAAGATGTTGTAAGATGTAGTGCAGAGCCATATTAACAGCATCATCTGTTAATTTATTTGCTCGGTATGCAAATTGCAAGGGGTCTAACAGCGGATCTGTGATGGTTTTCAAGTAGGAAAGCACTAGCCTTTCAAAGGCGTTCATGACTACAGATGTTAAAGCAACTGGTCTGTAGTCCTTGATAGTGGGCTTCTTCGGCACTGGGATGATAGTAGAGCATTTGAAGCAAGAAAGAACATAGCACATCTCTAGTGATTTATTGAAGATATGGGTGAAGATGGGGACCAATTGGTCAGCACAGACTTTTAAGCAAGAAGGAGTTATCCTGTCTGGGCCTGGAGCTTTTCCTGGCTTTTGTCTGTGAAATAGGTCCTGCACTTCCTTTTCTGTGATCACTAGAGGTTGTGAACCCAATGGGATGGAAAGGAAGGAGAAAGGAAACAAATTTAAATAAATATAAGTGTGCAGCCTATTAATGCCCAAGATAGCATCAAGTCCAGTAAGAAGCTAGTTTTCTCTGAAAACAAGTTATTCAGACTTCATATGCTAGTGGTCAAAAAGTATTAGAGCATCAGCCATTGGGTCTGGAAGTTGGCTCATCCTCTTCATTGGAATTTTAAAATTATTCAGAAAAACACTGCAGCTAAATATCATTCTTTGCACCAATTAAAGATAATTCTTTAAAAAATGGTAGTGCCAAGCAGCATGGGAGTGATTTTCAATATCTTAGTCCTAAACAATTCATACTGAAACACTGGTTTGAATGTGAGCATTTGCAAATTTTGGAAATCCATGTTTGAAGTTTGACCAAGTTTGATGGACAAAATCTAGGAGAAGAGCTTTAACTTAATTCCTTCTTAATTAAAAGCACTTTTTTAAACAGTCAACAACATTTTGGGGGAAAAATCCAGAGTGACATTTTGAAGATAAAAGGTTTTTTTAAATAAAAAAGATGGCTGCAAAGTTGTTTTCTTTAAATTCTCAGCAATTTGTCAAAGCTAAACTAATACATTCCAACTGATTATAGTTCTTGGAAATCTCCCTTAGTTATTTTCCCATGGAAACAAATGCCACAACAAAAAATATCACATTGCCAAAGGCTGTTATGAATGGATTCCAGAAAATGATGAGTAGATTGCCCCAGATTAATTCACTGGTGGTCATGTTTCCAAATTCCCAGAACTATTGAGAAAGCACTTTTATTATTCCATTGCAAAGATTATTGGGAAAGACTAGACCAGCTGTGTGTGGAAATTACACAGATGTGCATACTTAGAATCTCAAAACTTTATTAGTTACTGTCCAGAAAATCTATTCAAACAAAGAGCTTCTTTTGGTAGTAAAAATGGAAAGAATAAACAGATGCTAGATGCTAAATAATAGGAACAGAAAATCAGATCTTCAATAGCTAAGTAGAAATCACACTTGGAATTAGTCTGATTTCACATTGCTTTCCCGTGCCACTACATCACTATCATAAGCACCATTTCTATTTTTTTATTTTCTTAACATTCATGTACAACAGCTTTACAAACAAGAACAACAAAGACCCTAAGGTTGTTATATGTTCCTTTCTAACATTGTGAATATTTCCACTGGCATAATACTTCTCTAAAATCTGCACTGCAGTTTATGAATTCAAATATAGTGGACAAGTTTCCTTCCCACCCAACATACAGATTGATACATTTATACATAACCTACCCAAAATATTTTTGTTGCCTAATTCCTATCAAAGGGCTTATTTCTGAAAGGTACCAATGTTATTTTGGCATCTCAGGCAGCTACAATACCTTTTTTAGTAGTAAAGATTCAATAATTAATAGTAAATTGCATTTAAGCTATATCAGTCTTTGATATAAATAATATTATTTTTTATTTTGATATAAATATTGATATTAAGTAATCCATACCAGCAAATAACAGATTATACATCTACAAAATAATTCCATTATGCCAAGCAAAAGATCCAAAAAAGCCACTACCAAAACTTCCCCAAAGAAACACCTCACACATCTCTACCAACAATGACCTAGATGACTCCTGTACATGCTTTAAATGTTCTGCAACTATCAATAATAATGAAGATATCATTAAATGCCATACATGTGACAATTAACGCCCATCTCACCTGCTTAAAATTAACCAAAAAAATAGCAAATCTCATACAAGCATCAGATGCATTTCCTTGTCAATGTCCATCATGTTTCCCTAAGCTAGACATTTAAAATGTCCTGTCTACATCCATTGACTCCATAGATGCACACTTAGTAAAACATTTAGAAACAAGTTTACAAGCAAGTTTACAAGCATATCTAATATCTCTTGTAAAAAAATATATAGAAATGATAAATAAATACCTAAATGCTCAAAATATTACCTCAATTCATCAACCACTACCTCAAAATATTACCTCAACTCAACAACAATCACCTCAATCACAACCACAAGTAACCATCAACACAGCAAATAATTCAAACCCACCAAACAATATATCACCTATCACTTACTTATATCCCTTACTTATCACTTACTTATATCACTTACTTATCAAAGACACCATTCAACATGAACAAAAACGTCCAAATGCTACATTATTTGGCCTGAATGACAACGAGAAATCAAATGATATCACTAAGGTTCACAACATTAAAAGAAACTCCCATAAACCAAACATCTCCCCTGATGACATCATCGAAATTTCAAGAGATGGCCTTGAGTTCAAATACAATGATGGCTCGGTAGCTCCAAGATTTTGCAGACTTATTTGCAAAAATGAATCCATCAAACACATATTCATACATGTAATAAATTCAATTGCCAAAACCAACATCAGCCATTACAAACTTTGCTCACATCCCGACTTATCCATATTACAAAGAATCCACTCCTGTGACCTCCAATCAGAACTTAAAAGACTATTGCCTGACATAGTGTAAGCCGCCCTGAGTCTTCAGAGAAGGGCGGGATATAAATGCAAATTAAAAAAAAAGACGTCAAGACCAAGGACATACTGACTTATACATCAACTACTGTGATGACTGAATCAAAAGAAAGTCCCACAACCCAAATCCTAACACCCAATCCTCCTCCATTCAACCCCCCATTATCCAAAACTAGGCATGCATGCCTCAACCTCCTTTATAACAACTACCACTGACCTTAATTGCAAGCTACTTAATGCAAGAAGTCTTGTAAATAAAATACCTGAATTCCTCATCTTACTAAATACGGCTATATTCGACATTATATTTGTCTGTGAAACTTGGCTGAATACATCCCTCCCTCACTCCATTATTACAGTACTACAGTACGGTCAGATCGTGAAATCCATAGAGGAGGTGGTGTTGCTATCTTCTACAAAAATCCCTAACTTGCTCTTCCTGAGACCATCGTCTGCGACCTGTCCTTAAATACCACATTTTGATTCTTACTTTAACATGCGAACAAGTTAACTTCACTACTAACCTGGGCAGCCCCCTACCCACACCCAACAATCTTTCTTGGTGACCTTAATTTACCACTTATTAATTGGACACTAAATGAAGCATAATTTTTGAAAAATATTTCAGTACCAGCACCCTGCCCTACCAATGGTCACAAGCCAAGGTCATCCCTATATTCAAAAAGGGAGACCCTAGCCTAGTTGAAAATTACAGACCAATCTCTTTATGTTGTGTCACCTGCAAAGTCATGAAATCAATCATTAACCTATCTATTACCCTCCACCTAGAGACAAACAACCTACTTTCTAACAGACAATTTGGTTTCAGAAAAAAAATACCCTGTAATCTACAACTACTACATGCAAAAACATATAGTCTACACATCTTGATCAGGGCAAAGCAATAGATGAAGTTTACATAGACTTCTGTAAAGCTTTTGATTCAGTGGTAAACAACAAATTACTTCTAAAACTAAAATCCTATGGAATTTCTGGACTTCTACATAAATGAATAGCTGCCTTCCTGTCAAACAGACAATAAGTGTCAAAATAGGAAGCGCTCTATCAAATCCTGTACATGTTAATAGTGGGGTTCCCCAAGGCAGTGTTTTAGGTCCAACATTCTTCATACTTTACAAAAATGACCTTTGTGGTCATATTAAAAGCAACTGTGTTTTCTTTGCTGATGATGTTAAACTATTCAACACCACTGACAATGCAACTACCCTTCAAAAAGACCTTGACTATGTGTCATATTGGTCTAACAAGTGGCAACTTCAAATATTAACCAACAAATGCTCTGTCTTGCACATTGGCAAAAAAATAATAATCAAAACATAAAATACAAATTAGATGGACATGACCTTGTAGATGACCCTCACTGTGTCAAGGACCTTGGAGTACTCATTTTTAAAGATCTAAGTGCCAGAGCCCACTGTAACAACATTGCCAAAAAGGCATTAAGAGTTGTTAACCTAATATTGCGTAGCTTCTTCTCTGGTAATATTCTACTACTAACTAGAGCATACAAAACATTTGCTAGACCAATTCTTGAATACAGCTCATCTGTCTGGAACTCGCATTGCATATCGGACATAAATACAATCAAAACAGTCCAGAGATATTTTACAAGAAGAGTCCTCCATTGCTCTACCCATAATAAAATACCTTATGCCACCAGATTTTGGGCTTAGACAACTTAGAACTACACCAACCTCAGTCTGACCTAAGCGTAGTACATAAAATTATCTGCCACAATGTCCTACCTGTCAATGACTACTTCAGCTCCAACCACAACAATACACGAGCAAATAATAGATACAAACTCAAGGTAAACCGCTCCAAACTCAATTGCAGAAAATATGACTTCAGTAACAGAGTGGTCAATGCCTGGAATGCACTACCTGATTCTGTAGTTTTTTCCCCCAAGCCCCCAAAACTTTAACCTTAAACTGTCTACTGTTGACCTCACCCCATTCCTAAGAGGTCTGTAAGGGGCGTGCATAAGTCCACCAGCGTGCCTACCATCCCTGTCCTAATATTCTTTTTTACTTACTCTTTTCATGTATTCAAATTATATTTATACTTTTACCTGTTATCTTATATATGCTTGACAAAAAATAAATAAATAAAAATAAATAAAATATCCAATTTTGCTACCTTTCTCTGCACTGTGATGCTTTCTTGGCAACAATATGGAAAGTTTGCCTCTTCTTTTTTTGTACTTTTTTTTTTCAACATTCCTGTCTAATCCAGAGCCTTGAGATGGTCTCCATCTAAATACTAACCAAATCTAATCCTGCAGAACAGTTTTTCTTATTTGTTTGCCTGGATCAACCAAGATCTAGTAGGTGTTGCCTGAAGTAATTAAATCAATAACCAATGTTGAATTTTCTTGGATCAAACTATAATTGCTTTGGTGGACCTTTCCAACAGCATTTCTAGCACATTCCTTCAACAGACAGTCATAGTAAGGCTATAGTAAAGGCATTTTGTATTGCAAAGAAATATGCTTTGTCAACTTAAATCTAAAGGTAATCCTCAGAGTAATATATTTCCCAGAACTATGCAAAGAAGGTTATTATATAATGCAGGAAGAACTGTGCATACTTTTTCTAATTACTTGATATTTTTAAGATTGCTACGAAGTATGAACAACGAATATATTCCAAGCTCTGCATAAAGCTAATGATAGAAAGGTCTCATTGGAACCACCTTTGGTAATTTTATTGAACAATATAATTAAAAAGATGAGAAATTATACAATTTTTTTAAAAAAAACAGAAAGTGCAGGAATGAAAAGAAAAAAGAGCAAGAGCAAAATAAATTAAAAGAAAATAATATATAAAGGAATGACATCCCCCTTCATAACAAATATAAATAATTTTAATGACTTATCAGTTTTACTTAAAATACAAGAAATGATCATCCTTCATAACAAGTGTAAACAATTTTAATAACATTACTTTCATTTAAAATACAACAAATGGTCTCTTCTTCCCATACCTCATCTCTTATCTATAAACAAACACTTAAGCCCTCATCAGCAAAAAGTCCATTAAAGCTTGCCAGAGATAACAACATATCTAATTTAACCTTTGTTTAAACAAATCAACTTTATATTCTTTCCTTCCTTTTACTTTTAATGATCTTGAACTTTTATATTCCTTCATCCTTATTTTTAACAATGTTGAACCTTAACCCCCTGAAATAAAGTCAGAGACCTTGCATTCTTCTCATTTTTTTGGTCCTTTCTCACAAATTTCTTCACAACTTTATCAGGTCTCTTGTGTAAATCCAGTATAAGAAAGTTATCTGGGTCATTTTTTTTTGTTTGGTTATTAGGAAATAAATTAAATATAACTTATTTCCTTTGAATATTCAGTGTAACATTTTGTCCACATCCATTTTCAAGTCTGCCTCAGTCTTAGTCTCAGTCCTATCCAGTAAAGTTTGCTCCTGTTCCATATCATCTTCCAAACATAGTCTGTCTATAATGGCACACATTTTTAAAGTTAATTTCTGGGTCCATTGTTCACAAATATTCTTCAACACATCCAATGTTGTGTTTTTCTCCATTATGTTTTAGTCATTACTTTCTCCATTATATGTGATGTAAAGGTACCTCTCGCACATATGTGCTAGTCATTCCTGACTCTAAGGGGTGGTACTCATCTCTGTTTCAAAGCCAAAGAGCCAGCGCTGTCCAAAGACGTCTCTGTGGTCATGTGATTGGCGTGACTAAATGCCAAAGGCACACGGAATGCTATTATCTTCCCATCAAAGGTGGTCCCTATTTTTCTACTTGTATTTTTTTTTATTACTTTTTTGCAACAAACAAACAAAAAGAAAATACATTATTACACCCTTGTGCTATACATGAAAAAAGGAAGATTTGGGACTTCGGATATATCCTCACGATCGCCAAAATCCACGTTCTCGAGGTACAGGTACCGAAGCGTCCAATGTTGCAAGCGCAAAGTCCACAAATGGTTTCCAAGTCTTCCAGAAAATATCTTCTTTATACACACCACTTCTAATTTTAATATCACATGTCATTTTATCATTTAAAGCTAATTTCCACATTTCAGAATTCCACTCTTCTATTCTAAAAATCACATCTAGTTTCCAATATCTAGCTATTATAATTCTACCTATTATAATCATAATTCTAATCAATTCTTTTTCATATTTTGTTAATTCTATTTCCTTAATTACCAACAATAATATAGTTTCCACTCTCAATGTTATTACTTTCCCCATCATTTCAAATATCATTTTCTCCAATTGTTGCCAAAACTTTTTAACCTTATCACAATTATACCACATATGTTCATAAGTCCCCAATTCCATCTCACATCTCCAACATTTTTTACTAATTTTTTTATCCATTTGTGACAATCTTACTGGGGTCAAATACCATTTCCAAACAACTTTATAATTGTGCTCTTTAATCCTTATAGATAAAGTTCTCATAATTCTACTCTTCCAATTCACATTCCAATCTGACTCTGGTATTTCAATATTAAGATCTTTTTCCCAATTTGTCCTCATCACTCTTTGTAATTTTTCATCAGAATTTATAATCTTATAAACCCTACTAACGAGTCCCTTTAGCCCAATTTCATCTTTCATAATCCGAGATACTAAATATTCAAATTCAGTTTCACATCTATTTATCGAATAATTTTCCCTTAATTTTTTTGTCCATTTTTCTATCTGTATTTTTTCAAACCAACTTAACCCTAATTTTTCAATAATTTCTTTATTCCTCCTTTCATTTTCCATAACTTTTATCCAATCTCTAATAATTTCTATATTTTCCTCTTTAATCACTTCATTACGTTTTATATTATTTTTAATCGCCAAATTCAATTGTCTCCCCAAAAGATTATATCCGAATTAAAATTTTAACAAATTTATTCCACATTTTACTTAATCCCTTTAACCAATAACTTCTACTTACACATTTTAAATTTGCTTTATCTAAAACCACCTTGATCCAAATTTCTATATCCCTTAACTCTAAGTCTCTCAATAGTTATCTTCACCTTTAAATATTTTTACCACTATCCGGATACCATACGCACAGTAATAATTAAATAATTTGGGGATTCCTAATCCACCTTCCTTTTGATTTTGATACCACATTTTCTTCACTAATCTAGGTCTTTTGCCACCATTACAAAATTTATCCAGTTTTTTCTGATATCCTTCAATATCTTTCTCTGTCAAATTTAGTGGTAGCATCTCGAATAAAAAGTTGAACTTGGGCAGCAACATCATCTTACACATTGCAATTCTACCAAACCAAGACAACTTTAAAATTTTATATTTATCTATCTTCTTCTCAATTTCATTAATCACCACATCATAATTAAGTTTTTTCAATTCTTTAACCTTGAGTGAAAGCACTATACCCAAATATTTCAATGTGTTTTAATCCTTATCCCAAATTGCTCTTGCATATTCTCAGACTCATTACCATTACTATCCATCAATAATTCTGACTTTGACCAATTTACTTTCAATCCTGTCATTTCCTCAAATTCTATCAAATGCTTATATATCTTTTCAGGTCTTTCTCTACATTTTCAAAATAATTAAAGTATCATCCATACAAATTTATCTTATACCCTTATATCCTTCTAATTCTTCATCTTTTCTATCATTTTGTCAATATTTCCATAGCCAATAAAAATAATGTTGGGGACAGGGACATCCTTGTCTCGTACCAGCTTCTAATTTTATCTCTTCAGTTAATATTCCATTCACCTTCACTCTTGCACTGCTTTTTTGATACAATTTTGAAATAACATGTATAAACTTATTACCAAAGCCTAAAGCCTCCACAATTACTTTAATAGTTTCCCATTGTACAGAATCAAAAGCTTTAAAAATATCCAATGATACTATACCAATTTTATCACCATTATATTCAGCTACATCTATAATATTTAATACTCTTCTAACAATATCACTCATGTATCTACCCTTCACAAAACCTACTTGATTATAACTTATATATCTATCTATAAATCTATTTAATCTATTACTTATAATAGCAGTAAATATCTTTGCATCCTGATTAATTAAAGAAATGGGCCGATAGGACTCAATCCTTTCTAAATCTTTATCTGGTTTAGGAATTAGGGATATCACCGTTCTATTCCATGACGAAGGTACTTCTCCACCATGTAATATTCCATTGAATAATTTTTGCAATCTTGGTATTATTAATTCTTTAAATTCTTTATAAAACTCAACAGGTAATCCATCCTCACCTGGAGCTTTCCCTAATTTTAATTTTTGTATTATTCCATTAATCTCATCTTGTGTTATATCTTCTTCCATCAATTCCTTATATGTTTGATCAATTTTCACCACATACTTTTCTAAATAGCTTTGCAATTTTCCCCGATTAATTGGTTTCTTTGAATATAGATTCTGAAAAAAATTTCTAACCACTTCACATTTCTCTAATTTTTTATAACATCTTATACCTCTGTCATCTATCAAAGCTCCAATTTCTCTCTTCTCTCTTTTATTTTTCACCATCTTTGCCAATAATTTAGAATTTCTATTACTAAATTCAAAAAAATTCCTATTTAAATATCTCAAATTTCTTTTTACTAACTCTGTATCTTCTTCTATCATTTTATTTCTTAACATATTAAGCTCCTGAAGAATTTTTTTTCTTTAGTAAGCAAAAATTGATTTTCCAATTCTTTAATCTGATTTTTATCTCTTTCCATTTTAATTTTATAATTTTTATATTTCCTACTTGATAATTTAATACTCTCCCCTCTAAACACCGCTTTCATCGCATCCCAAACAATTTCAAATTTAACCTCCCCGTTATCATTTAATCTCCAACTTTCCTCCAGTTTTTTAAGTATCCATTTTTTATCCTTTTCATTTTTATACAGCTTCTCGTCATATCTCCAATAGCTTCTTTTTTTCTCAAAATTAAAATCTAAATCCACCATAACTTCTGCATGATCACAATCCTTAAATTCCCACATCTACCTTATCCACATTATTCAACAAATCTTTAGAAAGAAAAATATAATCAATTCTAGAATATGTATTATATATCTTAGAGAAAAAAGTGTATACTCTCTCAATTCCTTTGACCTCTCTCCACACATCGACCACACCGTTTCGAAGCATCCACATATTTAAAATCCCCATTTTATTTGCTCCTCCACAGCGGGTGGGATTAGTACTGTCTATTTTATCTCTGATTAAATTAAAATCCCCAGCCACAATTACTTTCCCTACACTTTCATTCTCCAAAATGTTTGTTATTTTTTCAAGAAATTCTCTTTGTTTTTCATTCGGTAAATATAAATTAACAAGTGTCACTTTTTCCTCATTAAGATTTCCAACAATTATTACATATCTTCCATCTTCATCCAAAATTACCTGATGTTTTTCAAAGTACACCCTATCTGATATCAGTGTTGCAACTCCTCTAGCTTTTGAAGTTCCAAATGCTTTTTCATATATTTGCATACCTTTTATATACATTCTATTTGAATCTTCAGATTTCTGATGGGTTTCTTGTAAAAATAAAATGTCTGGTAAATCCCTTTTAATCTTAAATTCCAATCTTCTTCTTTTAATCTGATTCCCTGTACCCTTCACATTCCATGACATTATTTTTATAACTCCCATTTAAAATATAAATTTTTTAATCCTATCCCGCATCTTCCTTTCTGTGCCCACAACCCAACATTAAACTACCATATAACCTATATTTAACATATAATCAACAATAAGAAAACAAAAAAACAAAACAAAAAACAAGACAAACAATAAAGTACAAACAATCTTCTTCCCCCACATCCTCATCGGTTTCGCCTCTATAAAGAGAATGGGGGAGAGGGGACGTGCCAATGCCCGGGCCACTTCTTTCGGGCTGTCTATTTAAATTCATCACTCAAAAAAAAAGATAGCGATGATTCTCTCCCGCATTCGGCTTCGTATTTTCCAAGACTCTTATCTGCTTCTTCTCCTGCTGTATCCTCACGACTTTTCTTCTGTTCAACCAACACAGGTGATATTTCTTTCCTCTTTAACCCTTTAGAGTCTTGCCCTCCAATAGCCCCTTTTTCTTCTTCTGGGATTGATGTTTCCGCGTATGTTCCACCCATCTTAAGCATTTGATCTTTTATCTCCATTAAATCCTCCATCTCAATCAGTCCAAGCTCCCGTAAATATAATAATGCATCTATATCTGGGGTAATTGTACGCATCCTTCCTTTATAAAAAAATTTCAATTGTTGTGGTGGCCTCCAATTATATTTAATTCCATTATCTCTCAAAACTTTTGTAATTGGTTTTAAAAAAAATCTCCATGCCCTTTCTTCTCTTGATATATCCGGGAAGACTTGAATAGTCTTCCCTTCAAACTTCAAAGCATCTCCCATCTCTCTCACCTTGGCCATAACTTCCAGCTTATCACCAAGATTTGCGAACCTGACAAGCACATTCCTGTTAGAGCCATTTTGCCTTCTATATCCAATTCTAAAAACACTTGCCAGGTCTGCTATTGTAAACATAAGTTGCGTATCCAAATCATTAATCCATTTCAAAACCCGCTGTTTCAATTTATCCTCCTTTTCTTCCGAGATTCCTCTGATAACCAAATTATATTTCCTCATCTCTTCTTCCAAAAGACAAATTCTCTTATCTTGCTGCTCATTTTTATAAAATATTTTGCCAATTTGCCGATCTACTTTTGCCTCATGTACATGCATCTGCTCCATTTCATCTTTAATCATTATCATTTCCTCTCTTTGCTTCGCAAAGTTTTCATTCATCTCTTGCTTTAACTTTTTCATTTCGGATGTCAGTTCCAATGTCATATTATCCATACGCTCTGATAGTCCTGCTATTTTTTCCCCAATTTTATTTAAAGCTGCAGCAAGTTGCTGCGTTTCTGAGAGTTGTTGAGTCATTTTGAAAAAAACCAAAAAAAATTTCCCAAACTAGGATTCCAAACCAATTTTACAGAGGGTCTTAGTGAAGATCAAAGGACGGCAGTCTTTTAATTGAAGCGAAGCGGCTTATTTGCACTGTTATCTCTCAAGTTTTCAAGGATAATCTCTCAGTAACTTATGACTCATAGTCACTCCACAAAGAAACACAGAGCCTCACAGCTAACATTAATCAGCGCCATTTTTTCTCCACGTCAGCAAAGCAGAAAGGAAGAGAAACCAACTTAAGCTTCGAAACAGAATCCTTTTTTTTTCCTGTGATATAAACAAGCTATTAATTTGCTCTCAAGAGAAAAAAAAAATAAAGAAAAAATTATCCGCCCAGTAAAATCCTCTTGCTGCCAAACAGTCCAACAAAAGGTCAGTTTCTCTTCAATTAAATTCTTCTCATTAACAGATTCAGTCCTTAATATTCACTCCTTAGCCTCAGCAATAAAAAAAAATTTTTTTTAACACAGAACACGATAGTTATAATTGGAAAAACAAAACACAGCAATTTATTTCAAACTTATCATGTCTGCCGGCCGGCTCGGTCATCCCACGCTGTAGAAACTCCTTAATTCAAGCCATTTCAGATGACCTACCAGTTTTAAATTCAATCTGCTGGGCTGTTAACACTTTCACTTCATGATTTATTAACTTTCATCCATAACAGTGCATTCCAAACGGCATAAATTCTCATAAATCTTCATTAATAAGCCCTGTGAAGTGAAGGAAAGGTCCTTACCCCACCACGGTCATGGCCACGCCCCCTTTTCTACTTGTATTTTTACATGCGTTCAAACTGCTAGGTTGGCAGAAGCTGGGACAAGTAACGGGAGATATATGATATATGATGTATCAGTAAGTCATTCCTTCTGGTTCCCTTAAATCCCATCTAATCATATTTTTAAGTACTCAAAACAACAACATTTTTCCATACAAAGAATGATTATAATTAGTTTCAAAAATTTATTTCAAATCAACCTGTTCAAATTAATATATTGTGGTAATACTGCTTTCCAATATTGATTTCCAGAATCAATGCTCTAATCATTTTTTATGTTTATTCCAAAACAGAAAGAAGTTTTAAAGTCCTTAAATTTATATGACATTTCTTTTGTGAAGGTGAAGACAAGTCACCCGGTGTAATAAAACTTGCCATAATGAGGGTTCCTGATATCCAAAAAGCAGTTAACAAGCATTTTCCAAACGTGATTAAAGAAATATGTGAACTCTGTGTTCATTTTAAAGGTATAAACCATAGTTTGGGATACAATGTCATTCCCTTGTCTCCCAGTGCTCTAAAGCCACTGGAGCTGCTTGTTTTTTTACCATCTTCTTGTGAAGATCAGTTATCTGGAGCACTTGTGATGCTTTCCTTGTACAGAGAGGAATCATGAAGTGTTGGTCCATTTATTGGCTCTTTATTCCATTACAATTGTCATCTTATGCCTTAGTGGATCCAACTTCAGCTACCCATGTTTTCTCTCATTGGAACTCTCTCATTGGAACTCTCTCTCTCTCTCTACCCATGTTTTCTCTCATTGGAACTCTCTCATTGGAACTCTCTCATCGCAAAGCTGGCTGAGGGACTCTGGGAGTTGAAGTCCACAAGTCTTAAAGGGACCAAGGTTGGAGACCCCTGGATTATATCACAATCTCAGAGTTGTAACTCTTGTGACCTAGGCCCAAGTAGTTATTAGCAGACACAATCAGTCCTAAACAAACATATTTTATTAGAACAGCTGAGAATTACTTCATTCCCGTTTAGTCCAAATTAAGTCCAGAACAAAGTCCTTCGGCCTTATCACAAACCTTTGTCTTCTTTGGCATCCTGCCAAAGGCTTTTCTTGGCAAAAACCCCACGAAGTTCAGAAACAGGAGACAAGAAACAACTGTAGCAACGTTGCTTTCCTACAAAGAATCCAAGAGCCGTTGTTGCTCTTTTAAGCCTTATGAGATGGGCCAATCATCTCCTGGCCTTACTCCTAAGTTGCCCTTTTTGCTTTAGCTGCTCTTGCCTTCTGGCAGCTCTTTGCATGCCTGCACTAGGAACAGACTCCTCCTGTTCCTCTGCCTCTCTGCTGTCCATCTCTGGAGGCTCCGGAGTCTGCATAACGCTCCCAGATGGCCCTGGCCCCATCTCTGCCTCTGACACAGAACCCTCGTCCGGGCCTTCCCCTGACTCCAGGACTGATCCATTGTCCTCCCCAGCCTCCTCACTATCTGACTCCTCTGCCAACTCTGCAGGCTGCTGGTGGACCGCAACAGTAACAACAACAAGAACTTGTTTTCTTACTTACTGGAAAGCCAGAGAGAAACTGATTTTCATTTAAAAAACCCCAAAACCCTGACATTTTGTAGAGTTGTTTGGGAAATGATAGCTGAAGCCTAGATAAATCACAGCCACAATAAACTAATTTTCTTGACTGACTGTGCACCTAGGTTGCTAAGGCAAAAGACAGTCACTCATCCCAGTGCGGCAGCCATCTGCTATGCTATTTCTGTGAGAGGGAGTGATTGTTGATTAACGCTTTCTATGCAAATTTGTCTCCTCCGTAAGAAGTGGCCTGTGATCATTTACATGGCATAGGCTGAAGAAGAAATTAGGACATCTATTAATGGAGATGAAGGATCATTAGTGGTCCCAGACTGCCTATGAGTATAGAACTGATGCATCCACTTTGGCACCTGAAATTTAGGGCTGGCCTGGAGCATCTCCTCTCCAGAATGCCCAGCCAACAATCATCTAGGCTCTTGCAATGACATGGTGTGTTCCCTTTCATGGAGGTTGAGGACACTCAGCATTATGCCAGCTCATCAGACAGTGATGCATAAGAACGCTTTGTATCAAGGGTGGGAAGCTTTGATGAAATCATACAAATTGCCATGAAGAAACAGATTGCTGAGCACTATATGTGATAGGGAGGGAAAGTACCGCAGAGCTATGAGGCTTGCTACTTTCCTAGCATAGCTGGCAAAAAGCCCTTCAGAAGCCTAAATGAGATAGCAACCACAATATCAATCTTCTCCATAGTTACTGACTAAAGTTTCTCACCAAAGTCTGATTTTATGTCCACTTTCAAGCACAGAAAAGATTGACCTTTCTGGTTTAGCTCTTCCCAATAAATACTCTGAACAGGCAAAAATTGTTTTACTATTTTCCTACATTTTGTTTACTGGTTGTGTTATTTAATTGTTTTTAACGAAACTGCTCACAGTCACAGATAGCCAACTATACACATCAAATAAACTTTTCACCATACTGTTTTTGCCTAATGATAAAGAGTTAAGGATTGTATCTTAATCCCCAAAATCTAATGGGCAAAAATAGTAATGATTTTGTGCTTTCTAATCCCAAGGATGTCAAAGATGAAAGAGTCTGAGAGAGGACAATATTTTATCTTAAAAGCAAAAACCAGGACAGGGAGATGTCATTCAGAAATCTACCAGATTACTTAGATAAGCAGCTAGAATTTCATTTTGACTGTATATATGTCCTAGTTGGTGCGATGAGCACAAAAACCTTTGCTTATATAGTAGCTTCTAGGTTAGAAATCTTAGTTTATAAAGGTAAGGATTTATTTATTTATTTATTTATTTTATTAGATTTTTATACCGCCATTCTCCCGAAGGACTCAGGGCGGTGTACAGCCAAATAATAAAACCCCCACAATATACACATTAAAACAAAAACTTAAAACCAAGCATATTACATAAATGGCCGAAATTTAAAACAATTTAAAACCCTAAAATTCATAAATAACCCCAATTAAAATTTTAAGCCAGTCCCGCTTGAATAAATAAATGTGTTTTCAGCTCACGGCAAAAGGTCTGAAGATCAGGCAATTGGCGTAAACCAGGGGGAAGTTTGTTCTAAAGAGTAGGAGCTCCAACAAAGAAGGCCCTACCCCTGGGGGCCACCAGCCGACATTGTTTGGCGGATGGCACCCTGAGAAGACCCTCTCTGTGTGAGTGTACGGGTTGGTGGGAGGCATAGGGTAACAGCAGGCAGTCCCATAAGTACCCGGGCCCTAAGCCATGGAGCGCTTTAAAGGTGGTAACCAAAATCTTAAAGCACACCCGAAAGACCACAGGAAGCCAGTGCAGACTGCGCAGAAGTGGTGTTACATGGGAGCAATGAGTGGCTCCCACTATTACCCGCGCAGCTGCATTCTGAACTAGCTGAAGCCTCCGGGTGCACTTCAAGGGCAGCCCCATGTAGAGAGCATTGCAATATTCCAAACAAGAAGTGACAAGAGCGTGAGTGACCGTGCATAAGGCATCCCGGTCAAGGAAGGGGCGCAACTGGCGCACCAAGCGTACTTGGTGAAAGGCCCTCCTGGAGACGGCCGCCAAATGATCATCAAATGACAGCCGCCCATCCAGGAGGACACCCAAGTTGCGCACCCTTTCCATTGGGGCCAATAACTCGCCCCCAACAGTCAGCTGCGGTTGCAGCTGACTGTACCGGGGTGCCGGCATTCACAGCCACTCCGTCTTGGAGAGATTGAGCGTGAGTCTGTTTCTCCCCATCCAGACCCATACGGCTTCCAGACACCGGGACAGCACTTCGACAGCTTCGTTGGGGTGATCCGGGGTGGAGAAGTACAGCTGCGTGTCATCAGCATACAGATGGTAACTCACCCCGAAGCCACTGATGACCTCGCCCAGCAGCTTCATATAGATGTTGAACAGGAGAGGCGAGAGAATCGACCCCTGAGGCACCCCACAAGTAAGGCGCCTCGCGGTCGAACTCTGCCCCCCTGTCAACACCGTCTGCGACCGGTCAGAGAGATAGGAGGAGAACCACCGATAAACGGTGCCTCCCACTCCCAAACTCTCCAACTGGTGCAGCAAGATACCATGGTCGATGGTATCAAAAGCCGCTGAGAGATCTAATAGAACCAGGGCAGAGGAACAACCCCTATCCCTGGCCCTCCAGAGGTCATCCACCAATGCGACCAAAGCTGTCTCCGTACTATGACCGGGCCAGCTGGGTGGGATGGGACAAAACTAGACATTGCTTTGATCAAATGATGCTAAAATTCCCAGTACTGTCTTTAAAATTAGGAGAAAATGTTTCATTGGTACAATTAAGGTTTTTAACTGAACTACTACTCAAACTTGATAAAATAATTGGGTGAATCCCTCAATTGATCAAAGGCAATTTTGCTTGTAAAAGTCAATAATTATGGAACCATCTGTTGATGGCCATTATGTATTGTACATTGTAATTTGGCATATATAAGTAGCAAATGAGAAATTGCACAAATTAATAAAGAAAATGAATGAAGGAAAGCAGATATGCTGTGGGTGTGTGCAACTATTAAAAAATAAGAGAGATATGATCTGTATAAAGATAATCCAAGCTGTGATAGAGCTTAATACATGCAGAGAGAAAAAATTAATGTAGGTTTAATTAAGAATTAAAGGACTAAAAAGTATATCAAGAATTACAGTATGAATAGATGTCATCTAGATTGCGTTGATTTTACAGGAATATAAGAATGATAGGTTGCTGACTACTGAGTATCTGCTTTGAAAAAAGGTCTGCTTGTTTTGAGTGCATTATTTCAGCATAGTTCCATTCGTAAGTATGTATGCAAAAGATATAAATATAAATTTAAAACATAATTGATTTCATTGTTTATAATGAATGTGAGAATTGGTGAAAGTATGTTATGTAGCTCTTGGGAAAATGAGCATAGAAAAAAGAGAAAAATGAAATAAATGCAGAAAGTAAAGTATGAATGCTGTTTTGAAAGTAACTAACAGAGACAATACCTGAGTAATTAATAATCTCTTTCTTTTTATTTATTAATTAAATAAATTAATTTATTTATTAAACTGGAGAATAAGTGAACTTCCAATGATCTTCAAAAAAGAGAGGAGGAAGACCTGGGAAATCACAGATGATCTTCAAAAAAGAGAAGAGGAAGACCTGGGAAATCACACACATATCACCTTGACATGAGGGGGAAATCCTCAAGCACATTATTATTAAACTTCATAAATGAGGCCACTTGTATAGGAATACAACAATTAACAATTGACAACATAGGCCTGACACCTGAAAGTCATGCAAGATGAATCTGATATTCTTGCCCTTGACAAACTTATTAGGTTAATAGACAAGAGGAAAGTCACAAAACATAGTTTAACAGCAAAATATTCAACAAAGATTGTCATTAATCCTTATTAATGAAATGGTAAAAGATACCTTTACATTTATTATATTTATTTATCCTGCTTTATTATTTTTTCCCAAATAATTCAAGGCAGCAAGCATATCCAAAACACCTTTCTCCTATTTCCCCACAATAACAACAACTCTGTGAGGTGGTTGGGCTGAGAGAGTGACAGGCCCAAAATCACCCATCTGAAAATTATGCACTGAATGATACAATTATTAGATGGACTCAAGATGGACTCAAGGTTGATTGAATGACTCCCCCCAATGATGTTTATTAATGACTCTATTTCATCTTGTAAAGAAATTTCAATTGGCTGCACTGCCACTGGACTCTGTGCTGCTCACTGTTTTCATACATGACTCCAGTGGGGTGACTGAGATGACACTTATCCAGTTTTCAGGTGGCATACAGCTGTGAGAGTATTTTAGAGATGAAAAAGAAGATTCAAAAAGATCTGGAAATGGTTTAAGCAGTAGACTTGAGGGAGTGGAGTTATTCTCAATTGCCCCAGAGGGCCGACTAGGAACAGAAGCATTGAATTAAAACTGCAAAGATGTAAGTTCAAGTTAGAAGTCAAGAAGCCCACTGCAACTACATCGCAAAAAAGGCTTTAAGAGTTGTAAACCTAATCTTGTGTAGCTTCTTCTCCAGAAACACTACACTAGTAACCAGAGCATATAAAACATTTGCTAGACCAATTCTTGAATACAGCTCGCCTGTCTGGAACCCATACCTCATTTCAGACATTAATACAATTGAGCGTGTCCAGAAATATTTTACAAGATTTCTTCACTCCTCTGATTACAACAAAATACCTTATGCCACCAGACCTGAAATCTAGAAAACTTAGAACTCCGCTGCCTTCAACATGACCTGAGTTTAACTTATAGAATCATCTATTACAATGTCCTTCCTATTGAAGACTACTTCAGCTTCAATTGCAACAGTACACGAGCACACAATAGATTTAAGCTTAATGTTAACTGCTCCAATCTTAATTGCAGAAAATATGACTTCAGTAACAGAGTTGTTAATACTTGGAATAAACTACCTGACTTTGTGGTCTCTTCCCAAAATCCCCAAAGCTTTAACCAAAAACTTATCTACTATTGACCTCAACCCATTCTTAAGAGGTCTGTAAGGGGTATGCATAAGAGCACAAGCGTCCTAATGTTCCCTTTCATTATATCCAATTAATATAGTTATTACATACTTATGCTTATATATCATATAGTTATTTCATGCTTATGCTTATATATACTGTTGTGACAAATAAATAAATAAATAGATCTGAGTGTATGAACTGGCAGCCAATTGAACAGGTTGCTACATAATGTGGTGAATGGTCCATCACTGGAAGTCTTCAAATAGAGGTTGCCAGGGATATTCTACATGAAGCAAGAGAATGACCTAAATCAGGGGTCTCCAACCTTGGTCACTTGTGGACTTCAACTCCCAGAGTTCTGGGAGTTGAAGTTCACAAGTCTTAAAGTGACCAAGGCTGGAGATCCCTGACCTAAATGACTTCAAAGGTACCTTTCCTTTCCACTCATAATTCTATGAAAAAGAATAGAATTATGGGTATTTCAATATGCATCAATGTATCTAATATTAGGATATGGTTGAAATGCTTAAGCTGTAGAAATATTTACACTTGATGAAATCTTTCTTTGCCCATATTAATGGTGAACACTTTTTGCCACATAGGATAAATAATTAATCTACTTGATTAAATTCTTTACCATTTTGGATTACCCCAGATATTTTTATCATAACTGTTTTTTTTATGTGGAAGGTCATTTATAAATGTTCTGTTCATTAAGCAATGACCCATCACACTGAGACAGAACAACAAAGAGATATGTGAAATCTATGTGAAATACCATTTGCTATTTTCCTAGCTACAGGCAATAATTTCTACTATAATGTTGCTCTATTTGACTTTGATTATTTTCAAGTACATTTATATATTTAAGATATATTTTAGTGGCACAATAATTCAAGGCCCAAGTATCTTCATGCACTGATTTCATTATTAAGTATGCTCTCATAAAACTGAAACAACATTTGTGTGTGTTTGTATTTTTAATAAGCATATTTCACTTCATTCGCATTAAAGATTTTTGCAATGTTGAATCTATATAAACAGCATAATTTTACATCTCTTCACCAAGAAATCAATGCTATTTATTCTCATTGTATCTTACACCTAAGCAATAGGAGTTGAATTGCAATTATTTTACATATATATATTTGCTTGTAATTGTAATTCATCAGCATATTTATAAACACAAAATTTGATTTCTCTAAAAAAAAGTGGTATAAAGACAAAAACATAAAATGTTATTGATAGTATGAATAAGAGTGCAAAATTAAAGAATTTAATTTAGCATGCAAAAATTAAAGAAAAAGGAGCAAAAATGTTAGTGTTAAAAGAAACTTAAAATATGCATTTGTTCAAAGTTGACAAAAAAATTGTAAATTTTTGGCACTTTGTAAATCCAATTTCAGGATGAAAAATGTATTGAACAGAGTAACAGAGTAATTTAAGTATATTTTCTGCCACTAGTAATCTTAGAAGCAAAGCTATTGATCTTTTAGGTGAGAGGAATGGTTTTAGTAATGATTGCCAATTCCTAGCTGGTAGGAAAATCACTGCATATATGAGTAAATGAGGGAGAGAGTTTATTTAGTTAAAGTGTCTATTTTGTTTAAACAAATATAATGCAATGCAATATAAAATATATGGCATATTGTAATGTGTTTATTGTTTGAGGATTATGTCAGATATGCAATTGGACAACCATATAGCAGAATTTGGTGGCATGGTGGCAAATAGATTTAATTTCAGGCAGGTTTCCAATAAGTAGAGTGTAATTGGGAGCTGCTTAGAAGATTTTTTTTTCCACAGTGCCTGCCCAATCTCATTTAAACATGCTAAGCTTATTTGGGTTTTGTGTTTAGTGGCAATTTAGTTGAAAATAGGCCTCTATTGCAGATTCTACCGTTCTGAAATCATGATTAATTTCAAAAGATATCTTACTAAGTGTATTTTTCAAAAATGCAAAATGTTCTGTTCACAGACTATTCTGTGCTCAGAACAAATGGTTCAAGTTGTCCGTCCCTGGAAAAAAGGGTATACTTTGTCCAGGCATAGATCGAAAGTAAGAATTATCCAGTCAGAGATACTCCAGGATAGAAGACTATGGAGAAAAGTATCACAGTTGCAACAGCCACACAAGGGAAGGTAACTGGAAGCCCACTGAAAAGAGAAGCAGAGAGGAATACAAACTTCAAATCTTCCTCTACTTACCCCAAACAACTCCTTTGGCTTCAGCAAACCTGAAAAAACTGAAATATTCCAGGTTTGGTTCAGCCAAACTGCTACCCACCCATAATGGTTTGAAAAAGCTTCCAAACCACAATACATGTTCTATAGTTTTTTGATTCATGAACAGCCCTAAGGAAAGGCTATGCAAAGTGAAATCTTATTATAAAGAGGTTGCATGGGCACTACCAAATAGGTCTGACTTTTGTGACAAACCCAAACTTGGTTCATTATAGAGCACTTCCTGTTTACTGATTGAGCATGTCTCTTATATTGAAATTTTCCATTACTGCCACATGAGAAATGAAAGAGGCTTGACAATAATATCTAAATAAAATCTGAAGTGATTTTTAGGACATTGTAATACAATTGAAATATTGATTTATTGAAGACTTGTTACAAAAAACAATGTTATTTCCTTTTCCTGTCAGATAAGGAGAAAATATATTTAATCCACAATATAATATCTCTTTTCCAATCTATGTTTTTCCATATTTGCTATCTCCCTGCTATTATGCTATGTGACAATTGTAAGACGGAACACATTTTAGCTACAGCTGAACCAGTACTTACTTTTTTAATGGATTTTGAGATGTTTTAGTGAAGTTTTCTCAAAGCTGGTGCCCTCTAAATGTATTGGACTTCAATCAGTCATGCTTTATCATGAATGGTGTGAATGCTAGTTCAACAAGCTGGAGGGTTGTTCAACAAGCTGTAGTAGAAAACTGTTATAATGTCTATGTCTGTGCCATTTTATATTTATGATAGCAATATTCAGCAAATCGGTTTCAGAACATATAGTCATGCACCAGCATGATTCCTCTATTGTTCTTGTGCTGAAAGCACACATAATTTGTGCATAAAACTCTCTGAAAAAAAAAACAAACCAAGATCACTGAAAATACACAAAGAACCAATAGACTTTCCTCTGAAAATTATAACCAGGCTAGGAGCTATTTGAGTATTCAAGTAACAGTTCCTAAAAAAAAAAAGTGAACCCAGAAGCTGCTTATTAAGGAAGCGTTTGATTTTGGCAATAGCATAGCTTGGTGAATTGACCTGATAACCATGTGTACTCTTTGATACAGGCAAGCTGTTTATTAAGTAGTTTATTAAGACACAGAGCAGCACAAGAGAATTAAAGTTCATTCTATTTTAATAGAGTTAATTATTCTGCAATTATTATGGAATAAAGTTTAAAGGCATGTAGAAAAGATAGTGTGGTGTAGTTGTTAAGGTGAACTAGGACTAGAGAGATTCGATTTCAACTCCACTTATTGCTATCAGACAATTATCTGATGGCTTTGGGACAGTCATTGTCTCTTCATGCAATAGGACTGTTGTTTTGGGGAGGAAATCTTATGCATCCTATCTTAAAATTCTTGGGGATACAAATCTAATTAATTATTTTTTAATGAATAAAAGAATAAGGGATAGGAGTAAATAGAAACCACACAAGTCAACCTTAACAGAGAAAATATCACATCTGAATAAAGTTGGCTGGAATTTGAGAATTCAGATAATTATAACATGAATCTGAGTGGGAGTCTTCAGAAATTAGAAAAAAAAACCTATGAAGAGAAAATGAAAAATGAATAACAAGAAGTACTAAAAGAAGAAAGAGACTGAAGATGCCTTACTATCCAATGCTAGTAAGAGGAATAGTGTTGAAAGCATCTGGGCAAGTATCTAATCTGTTGGCTATATTTACAACTCAACTATAGACTAGATCTCTGTGCAACTTTTTGCCATACCAGTTAACTGAAGATTTGCTTAGTGAGGTAATAGACTGCTAAAATATTATCCAGCAATCCCATTAAACTCAGAGGATTAATTGACTTTTAGATGTCATAAGCCCTGAAGGACTCATCTGCTAACTAGCTTGTGGAAATAATTAATGTCTGGGGTCATGTGATCATAACACTAAAATGTCAAGGAAAAACAATTTGTTTGAACAAACAAAGCGCTGCAGAATATCATCAGCCTTGGTAAGCAATGAGGTTTCATTTGTTATGTTTTTATTTGTTCGGGATTCAACATATATAGAACATGGATTTATTTTTAATTCTGAAAAATACATTATAGTTATTGCAGTTTCTTTCAGTATAAACAATTCCAATTATCAATGGGCTGGTTCTTGATGCATTTCAATATGAGATTCCTATGTTAAGGGTAGAAAATATCTATTAAGAAATGGAAACACGCAGCCTGTAGCTATCTCCTAAAAACTGAGGAAAATAGATTTGTGAGCATGAGGACTTCCCACTGAAGATTATTCAGTAGGGATGCTCCCTGAAGCAACTGTCTCTGCTTAAGTACTAGAGATCAGGACCAAAAGTTTCAATTCGGGCTTCTTTGGGACTTAATAACAGTGGTGAAATCCATTTTTTTTATTACTGGTTCTGTGGGGGTGGCTCGGTGGGTGTGGGGTGGCTTGGTGGGTGTGGCTTGGTGGGTGTGGCACGGGAAGGATACTGCAAAATCTCCATTCCCATCCCACTCTGGGGCCAGCCAGAGGTGGTATTTTCCGGTTCTCTGAACTACTCAATACATCCGGTACTCGTTCTCCGAACTGCTCAAAATTTCCAATACTGGTTCTCCAGAACCTGTCAGCACCTGCTGGATTTCACCCCTGCTTAATAACCATTGTTCCAACCCTTGCAGTATCATATGTCTCTGTTTCTCAGGAAAAATATAATTGGCTAATGTTTTTATTTACCCTAAGAGTCACTTCATATTGTTATTTTTGCTCTTAGCAAACATTATTTCAATATTCTCCCATGGTTTCCTTTCTTGGGATACCCTATCAAATGTTCTTATGTAGTACGAATTATGAAAATCATCTTTTTTCCCCCTTTGGGCTTATACAATTCCAGTTTACTGTGGTAGGTGAATAGAACACAATTCTATTGCAGATGGACAAAAAGAAATGCATGAGCATGAATGTTCCATGTAGTCCATTGTACCCAGAGGTGGTATTCAGCAGGTTCTGACCAGTTCTGGAGAACCGGTAGCAGAAATTTTGAGTACTTTGGAGAACCGGTAAATATCACCTCTGATTGGCCCCAATATTCATTGCCTCCTGACTCCCAGCTGATCGGGGGGAAATGGGGATTTTGCAGTATCCTTCCCTTGGAGTGGGGAAGGAATGGAGGTTTTACAGTATCCTTTCCCTGCCAAGCCCACCAAGCCATGCCCACAGAACTGGTAGTAAAAAAATTTGAATCCCACCACTGATTGTACCTACTGATTCCTATTCTGAAACATTGTTATCATATTGTAGGACAATTACATTTGACCTATTCATCTTTAACCAAGGGAAACAATATTCTCTCTAAAAGTACAGTGAATATCATATACTTCTTACCCACATAACCTTTTACAGAACTGACGTACATTCTGTGGTAGGAAAAGGTATTTTAAGGGCTGTACTAACCATAATGAGAATAGCCATTTTCTCCCCTAAAACACACCTGGGAACAAAGCTACATTAGGACCTAAAAGAATTCCATCACAGGACTGTAGTAAATACCAAGTTACTAGCTGGAATAGCAACAAAGGACAGGGTGGGCCTTTAATAAAATAAAGCATTGGATATTTTACATTTAACAGTAAGAACTTGCCCCCTTTCTCTAAATCCATCCATTTTTTTCAAGATTGAAATAATATCCAGAACTTTTTTTTTTTACTTAGCATCTCATTTTTTATTTTAATCTTATTTACGGTTGAAGCCCAAAAATATACAGTATATTTAAAAAGTTCTAATTGCAGTAAGATCCTTCCTTCTTTTCCTCTCTCCTAGGCAGTATGCTTTCTTGTTCCTTAAATGGGACAAAATCATGTTCCAAACATTTAATAGGAAAAGATGCAATGAAAATAATACAGGACTCACGGGAAAGAGGTGGCTTAAAATGCCTAATTTTAAACTATATTATGAAGCAGTAGCCCTTTCAGTAATAAGTGACTGGTTTAATTTAACGGAGGAAAGAATTTTGAACATAGAAGGTTATGACTTGTTATATGGATGGCATGCGTATTTATTTTATGAAAAAAAAAGTGGATAGGGCTTTTAAGAATCATGTGTTGAGAAGTGCTCTTTTGCGGGTCTGGAAAAAATATTCTTATAAACTAGACTACAAGATTCCTATATGGGCGAGCCCCAGACATGCAATAGAGAATATAAATATAGAACAGAAACAGGAAATGATTACTTATAAAGAACTTTTGTATGCTGAAGGAGGTAGATTGCAATTAAAATCATTACAGGTATTAAATGAAGAAGGGAGGAATTATACTTGGTTTCAATATGGGCAAATAAGTGCTAGATGGAAAGAAGATCAAAAAATTGGTATAATGCAAAGGGAGGAAAATTTAATAAAGCAAATTAGAAATCAGACCCAGGAGCATATAAAGAGATTGTATAATGTGTTGCTTGAAATAGATTCGGAAAAGGATTTGGTAAAGGACTGTATGATAAAATGGGCACAGAATATTCAGGAACCAATAATGTTGGAAACATGGGAGAAAATCTGGGTTAGAAATGTTAAGTTTACACAAGCACAGAATTTCAGGGAAAATTTTTATAAGATGTTTTATAGATGGCACTTAGATCCCAAAAAATTATCATGTATGTATCCTGATATCCAAGCGAAATGTTGGAGGTGTGACTGTGATGACGCTACATATTTTCATATTTGGTGGACTTGCAAGAAAATTAAGGCCTTTTGGATAAGAATTTGGTGGATTATTCAAAATGTGCTGAAGAAGAAGATAAAGTTCCTGCCGCAATTTTTCCTTTTGGGAATTATAACGGATTGTACAGGGATTGAGACTAAACTGATTCTGAATTTAATAACAGCAGCAAGACTGTTGATTGGACAATACTGGAAGAAAGAAGAGGTACCTACAATAGAAGAATGGATTTTGAAAGTCACTAATTTGGCTGAGATGGCTAAAATCTCAGCTTTTTTGAAAGACAATACGCATGAAAGATATTTAATTGAATGGAAAAAATGGATTGATTATTTACAAAACAGATATCAGATTAAGAAATATCAGATTGCCTTTGAATAATTAGGAAGTATTATTTTATGTAATGGGAAGTGGGATTGGGAGATGAAAAGATTTGGATGAGGTTAATTGGATTAGAAGGGAAAATTTTACTCTATGTTTGGTTTATGTATAACAATACCTTGTGATTGACCGGGAAGCCGGGGAGGAGGGGAAGGGGTTTTCTGGGAGGGAGGGGGGGGAAAGGGGGGGAAATATTTTTGTTTCTTAAAACTTTTTCAATAAAAAAAAAGATTGAAATAATCTCCAGAACTTTTTTTTTTACTTAACATCTCATTTTTTATTTTAATCTTATTTACGGTTGAAGCCCAAAAATATACAGTATATTTAAAAAGTTTTAATTGCAGTAATATCCTTCCTTCTTTTCCTCTCTCCTAGGCAGTATGCTTTCTTGTTCCTTAAATGGGACAAAATCCTGTTCCAAACATTTAATAGGAAAAGATGCAGTACTAGATCCATCCCTGAAAAACAAAACTTTTACCTGAGCTAGATATTTGAGTCAGCACTCTCATTTTTTAAAAAAGAAAAAAAATAATAGAAAACATGTTGTGGCTGAAAATTCTTTCCTAAAATAAAATAAAAATAACTGCTATAATACAATGCTTGAGAAAAATAATAGAATTTCAGAACAGTGAAATGGAATTTGGGAAAGTGACATGGATACAGGTCACCTAATTCAGTGCTTAGTGTTTCTAAATAGGTTTGGGAAAGACTCAGGTCAGAAAATTCCCACAGTTGCTGTCTGACAGTTTAGATTGATTAAAGAATGGTCCTTTCCTATTTTTACTTCTAAAGATTGTAAGGTACAGTATGTGAGCAAGCAAAGGTGTATACTTATCTCTACCATGATGTCAGAAAACAGATGCTGCAGTTCTAGAATTTTCATAAATGCACGCCACTTGAGAAAACATGTTATGCTAATCATATAAATTAAAGGAGTGTGAGTAAACAACTTATTTCGAATCTCAAACCATTAATTTTCATGTGTACATCTGAAAATCTAAAATTTAAATTTGCTATGGTTTCTCAAAGGCTTAGACTTTGCTTGGTTTAGGTCTTGTGAAAATCTTTGTAAGTCATTCATTGTGAATATTTTGCTAATAGAAGCAGAACTTCCACTAGAAAAAACATTTCTGTTTTTTGTTAGCATTGCATCAAAATTTTAGCTCTGCCACAATTGGTAATAATTTGGAGAATAGCAAAAGTGCCTTCCCCTCTCCTATATCTTTTTAACAAACTGGTTGAGACTTTCAGTTGAAATCTAGTATAATAGTTCTCATTTAGAATAACAGGGTTGAAAGGGACCTTGGAGGTCTTCTACTCCAACCCCCTGCTTAGGCAGGAAGCCCTATACCACTTCAGATAAATGGTTATCCAACATCTTCTTAAAAACTTCCAGTGTTGGAGCATTCGCAACTTCTGGAGGCAAGTTGTTCCAATGATTAATTGTTCTAACTTAATTTCCTTAATTGTCAGGAAATTTCTCCTTAGTTCTAGGTTGCTTCTCTCCTTGATTAGTTTCCACCCAGTGCTTCTTGTTCTACCCTCAGGAGCTTTGGAAAATAGCTTGACTTCCTCTTCTTTGTGGCAACCCCTGAGATATTGGAACACTGCTATCATGTCTCCCCTAGTCCTTCTTTTCATTGAACTAGACATATCCAGTTCCTGCAACCGTTTTTCATATGTTTTAGCCTCCAGTCCCCTAATCATCTTTGTTGCTCTTCTTTGCACTCTTTCTAGAGTCTCCACATCTTTTTTACATTATGGCGACCAAAACTGAATGCAATATTCCAAGTGTGGCCTTATCAAGGCATTATAAAGTGGTATTAACACTTCACGTGATCTTGATTCTATCCCTCTGTTTATGCAGCCCAGAACTGTGTTGGCTTCTTTGGCAGCTGCTGCACATTGCTGTCTCATATTAAAATGGTTGTCCATTAGGACTCCAAGATCCATCTCACAGTTGCTATTATTAAGCAAGGTACCACATATACTGTATCTGTGCATTTTGTTTTTCTTGCCTAAATGTAGAACCTTACTTTTTCATCATTGAATTTCATTTTGTTAGATAGTGCCCAATGTTCTAATCTCTCAAGATCCTTCTGTATCTTAACCCTATCTTCTGGAGTGTTGGCTATTCCTGCCAGCTTGGTGTCATCTGCAAATCTGATGATTTTCCCATCTATCCCTTATCCAAGTCATTGATGAAGATGTTGAAAAGTACTAGGCCTAAAACAGAGCCTTGGGGTATTCCACTGCATACTTCCCTCCATGTTGATGCAGTTCCATTGAAAACTACACATTGAGTGCGGTTGGTCAGCCAGTTATGAATCCATCTGGTGTTGATGCTGTCTAACCCATATTTTTCTACTTTATCTAGTAGTAGGTTATGGTCTACTTTATCAAATGCCTTACTGAAGTCCAAGTAAATTATATTCCATATTCCTCTGGTCCACTAATTTTGTCACTTTGTCAAAGAATGCAATAAAATTAGTCTGGCATGATCTGTTTTTGACAAACCCATGTTGGCTTTTGGTTATTACTTTGTTTGCTTCTAGGTATTCACTGATTCATTGCTTTATTATCTTTTCCAGAAACTTCCCTGGTATTGAGGTTAGTAATTTCCTGGATCTATTCCCCCCCCCCCCCTATTTTGAAGATGGGAACTACATTAGCTCCTTTCCAGTCCTCTGGCAGTTTCCCGGTGCCCCAGGATCTTTGAAAGATATAGTTCAATGGTTCTGAGTTCTTGTCTGCCAGTTCCTTCAGAACCTTGGAGTATAATCCATCCAGTCCTGGTGATTTGAACTCGTCTAGGGTAGACAGGTGTTCACTTACCATTTTCTTCCCTATTTTAACTTGTGTTCCTAATCTGGTTTTTGTGGTGCTGTTTTTGATAGGTTGGACTGGTTTTTTTTACTTTTGTGTAAAGACAGATGCAAAAAATGAGTTAAGTAGTTCTGCTTTCTCTCTGTTGCTTGTCACCTTCTTGCCACTTTCTCCCAGCAATGGACCAATTGTTTCCTTGACTTTTTTCTTGTTTTTAACATGTTGGAAGAAGCTTTTTAAATTATTTTTTACTTTTGTCACAAGCTTTTGTTCAATGTGAGCCTTTAGCTTTCCTTACTTCATCTTTACAGGCTCGGGCTATTTACTGATATTCTGTCTTAGTAATTTGTTTATCTTTTCACTTTTTATACTTTTCCTTTTTGTCTTTCTATTTATCAGATAGTTCTTTATGCAGCCATGCTGGTTTCTTTTGAGAGGTATTATTTTTCTTCTTCATTGGTATTGTGCTAGGCTTTTATAATCTCTTTTTCAAAATTTCCCAAGCTTCTTGAGTTGTTTTCCCCTTAAGGATTCTTATCCATGGAATCCTTCCCAAGGTCTCTCTAAGTTTATTGAAATTAGCTCTCTTAAAGTCCAAGACTCTAGTTTGACTTTGTTCTACTACTTATGTTTGCATAATGTTGAATTCCAATATTGCGTGATCAGTTGCTCCTAAGGTTACTGTAGCTTCAACACCTTCTATCATTTCATCTCTGTTAGTGAGAATTAAGTCCAATATGGCTGATCCCCTTATTCCCTTCTCTACTTGTTGAGAAATAAAGTTGTTTGCTAGGTTTGTTTGGAACCTGTTGGATCTTCCACTTGGTGCAGAGTTTGTCTCCCAGTTGATGTCAGGGTAGTTAAAATGCCCCATTACTATTGTGATGTGCTTCCTACATACCGTATTTTTCAGAATATAAGATGCACCCTTTTCCCTCAAAAAAAGAGGGTGAAAATCTCTGGGAATTGAAGTCCACAAGTCTTAAAAGAACCAAGTTTGCGGACCCCTGCCCTAGTTGATTCTTTTCTATTCTTTTTGGATTCTTTCTTGCTATATAAGGCATTGGCTCTTTTATTCACAGATTTTGGTCTCATTTCACTACATTTCCTCTTTTTTCAGTATTATAAATAGTAACTTAATGTTCATTTTCCGATCTCTGATGAGTAAGATGATCACACATAATAGTAACTGATATCTGGTACATCAAGCCATGATGATAAAAAAAAACGACAAGATTTGCATTGCAAATTCTCACTTTCTACTTGCATCCCAATGTCCCAATGTCAAGCACAGAAAGACTTGTTATTTGTGTCATGACATGGAAACAGACATTTCCTCATTGGCCTCTTCCCCGTCCCTCTGTGGATGCCTATTCTAGGCATTTATTCTGCCCAAATAAATAATTCCTATTTCTACATAGACAAATTACTCCTTAATGTGAGGGCTTCTGAATCACCCTGCCTCTAAAATTATAGGTTCTGTGCTTGAAGCTTGGGAGCAAGCCTGACAATGGTATTTGTACATTGTCATTACTTCATGATATCTGCTTAACCTTCTGAGTTTGAATTTCTTGGCAAGCCTTCTATGCTTGAACCTATTTCTGGAAGTTCTTTGGAAAATGAACTACAAGGGCCTTTGTTTCTCCTAACAATCAAATATAAGATTGGAATGTTTGACAGTATCTCTACACAGACAATGTATGTGAGAAGGACCTTGAGAGATGAGGGGAAAAGATGCTGCCTAGGAAACAATCAGAGAACAGATTTGGGAGCCCCTGATTGGTGAATGGTCAGAGGAAAAAAATTAATGAAGGATCCAGCCTAATTGAGCAGGCAATTGAAAGTGATAATGTACGATCAGATTTGCAAGTTTCATATATATATTCAGATTTGCAGGTTTCTGTTAATGTAGCCTTACAGTAAAGTAGAATTAGCTCATCCAGTCCTGTTTCCTGCCTGATTTACCTGGGAAGGCTGATAGAAGTTGACAGTTATTCTTCTTCTCACCTATATTATTTTACACTTCTAATAATTATACTTCTGATTAGTCACTTTGCTTATCAAAGTGGGATTTATATATTGTTTTTGCATCAAATCAACAGAATTCCCTGAAATCAAATTTGAAAATGTTTATTCAGATTTATATCAATCAGCTCATTATTATTGCGGGGAGGAGTTATAGTTATTTACAGGGATGGAAATGGCTATCTCTCTCTTCATTTCCCTTTGCTGGAGACCTGCTTTCTAGTTTGAATCCCTCGTATTCCTTATAGCTTGATTTTTCTTCTGGAATTTGTGCTTGAGGTGGGGAAAAAATTGGGTTTTATTGTTATAGAAATGGCTAGTATATATTACTATGTAAAAGTAAAACGTTGAGATTGTTATTACCTTATTCTACTGTCAAAAACAATCGGAAGTCAGCTTTTATTTTCTTTCCTCTCTTATGTTGCAATTCTTCTTCTTTTGTTTTCCTCCCCTACTTTCCCATTATTTTCATTTTTCTTTCTTTTTGTATTTTGATAAACTAATAAAATTTGACCTTGACTGACTGTCTCAGGCAACCACTGGGATCTATTCCAAATAGTGTCTCTAATATTGAAGGTTTTCATTAAAATGGCAGAAGGAAACAAACTCTGCCCTTTCATACAGATGTGTGAAGTTTCACAATGCACATACATTTGGGGGTGGGTGGGTGAGGAGAGAGTTTGAGGCACAATGCCAAGACACAATGTTTGTCTTTTTTCCCCCCTTTGTCTTCTCCACATAGATAATTCTTTTATGGTCTATATAAAGCTGGAAGGATTCAGGCTCATAAAGGGACTTTAAGCACCATTCATATATTCACAATGCTATGAGATATACTTTCCCAATTTGGGATTACCAAATCTCTAGGCCTATGAGGGCTTTGGAACAACAGACATATTGCTTAAGCACTGCTGCTATTGGCAGTCATAACAGCACACTGATTTACATCATAAAACAGCGAAATTGGGGTGTTGTTTAAGAGGCCCTTTTATATGTAGAATTTTTATGGAAACTTTTAAATCAGAAGATAAAGGCTAATAAAGAAAGAATGGAAGAAAAAAGAAAAAGAAAAAGGTACAAGAAAAGGGAAAAAGAAAGAAAAAGAAAAAAGAAAGAAAAGTGTAAAGAATGCACAAGCATCTGAACTATATTCCTAATTCTTTCTATTTTGTGAGAAACAGAGGTGTGTTTTTCAATTCATTTGCCTGAAAAACAAGAGTAGCTGTTCTAGCCAGATTGCTAACCAAGAACCAACAGCATGTTCCAAGAGCACTCCCAATATACTGAGAAGAAAGGAAAGAGGGTTTATAGTGAATAATAGTGAAGAACAAGGGACTTTCAGGAAGGAAACTCTCAGTAGAAAGTTTCAAGATAATAGAAATTATGGAGAAAAACACATGCCAGCAATACTAAATAAAACAGAAATGTCTGACAAATAAGGGATACATCTGGTGTACTGAGAAGAGAGACATAAAAATCTAGTTAATATTGAGGATTAATGTGAATGTCTGGCAAATGGCTTGGTTGAAACAAGCATATTGAACTAAACTGAATACAGATGCCATTAGTTTCTTTAATAGCAAATGAGGATGGAGGTGGACTACAAAATTTTCTTTGGTTTCTCTGATTACTGTTATAGATACCCTGGTATTATTATACCTATAGCTTTAAATTAAATAAATAATATTGTGATTAAAATTGTTACTCATCCTTTTTAGAAATGTGTACATTAGGAAAAGTGCCTTTACATGCACACACACACACAAACACATACACACAAAGACAAGAGAGGGAGAGAGAAAAAACAAAGAAAAATGTTGTATTAGGAGTGTGTTCACAGCAACACATACACATTTGGAGGGATTGGGAGTGGGGGGCACCGTTTATCGGTGGTTCTCCTCCTATCTCTCTGACCGGTCACAGACGGTGTTGACAGGGGGGAAGAGGTCGTCCTCGAGGCGCCTCACTTGTGGGGTGCCTCAGGGGTCGATTCTCTCGCCTACCCTGTTCAACATCTATATGAAGCCACTGGAAAGCAGACTCAACCCACACCGATAATGAAGCATGACCTCGAACCAGAAGCCAGACCGCAGCTGCAACATTAGCCATTTCAAACCCCTCCAATCCATACATGCAGCAGACTGACACCCACCATGAAGATGTAGCACAACCACGAACGCAAAGCCAAACAACAGCAATGCAGCTCACCAACTCAAATCCCCCTGCAACTCAGACTAACCTGAGCACAACCAAGTCCCCCCACCCAAACAGAACACACCTCCAGCCAATCAGAGCACAGCCAACCCTACCATCCAATCAGAGCACAACCAAACCAATCAGAACACACCTCCACCCAATCAGAACACAGCCAAGCTCCCAACCAATCGGTTCAAACCCCCACTAGCAGTTAAAAGGAAGAAACAGCTGCGATCACACATTGCTCCTAGAAGCACAAAGCTGTAAACACCAGCCTGAAGATGACGAATGAGACTTCGTCGAAACGTCGCCAAGACACTTCCAATTTTACACGGGAGAAAACCCAAATAACCAAAGATCTACATACAAATACCCACGAAAACCTCAGAAAATATATATATATTACAAAATCTAATAATAGTAATGATGATAATATACACAAAACATTTCAGCACAAAATTTTTCTTCCCATATGAAAGAGACTTCTCTTTTTCTAATTATATTTTCAGACCATGTGAACATTTCTTTCAAATTTATTTTTTGGTGAGGCTTTGTTTTTAACTTATGTTCTTGATGGAGATAGCAAAATTGTCAAACTTGAATCAAAACACTGCATCCTGAAAGTATCCTCAAGTTGGTTTGAGGTGGATGCAGTGCAACAAATGTAACTCCAATGGATGGAAACATTCCATGATTTTGTAACACAAAACTCAAGATAGTTTCAAGTGATTCAGCAAATGAAAACAGTGGGGACTCAAAAAAAGTCTCTTGAGATGCAAAAAATCCTACATGATAGATAGACAAATTCTAACCTTTCCTGCAGCCTACTGATGGTCTGAATGTTGGTGGCTGTAATGTAATAGCACTAGCTTTCCCTGAATTTGGATGGTGCATCTAATTTGCACTGATTGAAATGAATGTGAGGAGCATTACTTCTACAATAGCTATCTACACTTTAAAAAATCTTCTGTTCTGTTTCCCTTCCCCCAATACTCCCAGCAAAGAGTCCGTCAGAGGCCTTCCTTTTTTTTCCCTTTTATTTACATAGATACATGTCCTGGCCACGTCTACCCACGGGCCTGCCAAGTTTCTGGAGATAACGAGGAAATTATAGATAAGGCCAGAATTACTCACGAATATATTCTTCCCTCCATGAATTAGCTTGCGCCAAATTCATTGCTTTGTCCGAGACAAAAAACCAGGAAGTCCCGCCTCCTATTTATAGTCTCTGCAGATGTCACTGCATGACAATTATGACTTGGCTTTGTCCCAACTCTTCCGCTGCTGCGCACGTCGATCAAGCCTTCGTAATCTTGCGTCCCTCCAAAACTGTTCTTGGGGCGTTGCCAAATCAGAAGAAGGCCCGGGAGAATCAGGCCTTGCCGGCCCCTCCCTTTGAGTGGGTGCCAGGGAGGGAGAGGGCTCAAGAGAAGCAGGGCTTGCCAGGTCTTCTCCCTCATTTTCTGAATCATCCGAGTCCAGGAGTCTGGGTCCAGGAACCTGGGTCACAACATCTTCTTTTTAAATCTCTCATACAAGATATAACTCTAATGGTCAACTGAAGCTTTTCAGCCTACCTTTCTAGCTACAGCCTACTTTTCTAGCTACAGCCTACCTTTCTTAGAATTCGAAGTATAATATTAATTCGCTAGAGAAGACTCCCCTGAAGATGGACTCCAGCACAAGTCCGAAAGCTCAGAAGACAAAACAGACTCAGATTGGATCCTGCAATATTATCCTGGGACATGTATATTCTCCTTCATTTGTGACAATATTAATTTGCCTTGGGAGTATGGTTACAGTATATATTAATTGAAAGAAATATGAGAGAAGCTTACTATTAGTTATAATTAAAATGCTCTCAGAATGTACAAAAGATCCTGAGGTAATCTAAAATGCTTTCCAGCTTTGGCTCCCTGTGGTTCCTGCATATTTCTTATTTCCTATCCTTACCAAGGTAAAGATCTCCTGGAACTTTACAGCACAGTCCCAATGTCCAACTCACACGTGTCCAGGAATCTCTCCAAACTGAGAATCTTAGAGGGCTTCAAACTACAGTATGATAGTGCTACTTGAGATGGTTTGAGCAACAAAGAAATAAAAATATTTAAATTTGGGAGAGCATATTAAAAGGAATATTTAAATGTAACTTCTACAGTTGCTATATGTTATTTTTTATCTCTCATACAAAACCCATCCTTTTCACTACAAATCTCCTCCAGGGCAGGAGGACTTCCTGACAGAAAATATTACATTCCAAGTCAATCTTTTAATGAGTTATTTAAAATACATATATTAAAATAATTTTCTAAATCCATATTTTCTGTGTCTAACCTTGCAGGCAATTACAAGCATGGATTGCCCTCTTCCCCAGGTTCACCAGTTGGTTTACTATTTTTTTTTCTTTCTTTCTGAGAGTCAAAGAAAGAATGAATGACAATTTCTACCTGATGGAATGAGAAAACAGGAATGAAACAACAAAAGTGGAAGGGAAAAAAGAAGGAGGGAAGGAGCCAAATTGCTGATCAGGAAAGGAGTCTCACTCAAGGGAGAAAAAAATAGTCTCTCCTTGCTGGCTTTTATACATGTACATGCACAAATACTCATTACATTTTGCTTCAGTAATTCACTGGCTTTTCTTTTCAAGGATACATGTTATTCCAACCATGTAAAATCTCATTTCTCTACTTGAATCTTCACCCAACCAAACTCTCTCTCCAAGCCCCAGCTCATGTTCCATGCAATCTAGTAATAACTTGATGAGTGGAGAATAGTTCTCACTTCTCTCAGCAACGGGCTAAGATGAAGTGAGGAAAGCTAAGGCTCACAAGATGAAGTGAGGAAAGCTAAGGCTCACAATGAACAAAGGCTAGCGACAAAAGTAAAAAATAAAAAAAAAGCTTCTTCCAACATGTTAAAAACAAGAAAAAAGTCAAGGAAACAATTGGCCCATTGCTGGGAGAAAGTGGCAAGAAGATGACAAGCAACAGGGAGAAAGCAGATCTACTTAACTCATATTTTGCATCTGTCTTTACACAAAAGGAAAAAACAATCCAACCTATCAAAAACAGCACTACAAAAAACAGATTAGAAACACAAGTTAAAATAGGGAAGAAAATGGTAAGTGAACACCTGTCTACCCTAGACGAGTTCAAATCACCAGGACCGGATGGATTACACCCCAAGGTTCTGAAGGAACTGGCAGACGTGATCTCAGAACCACTGAACTATATCTTTCAAAGGTCCTGGAGCACAGGGGAGCTGCCAGAGGACTGGAAAAGAGCTGATGTAGTTCCCATTTTCAAAAAAGGAAACTACAGACCTATCAGTCTGACCTCAATACCGGGGAAGATTCTGGAAAAGATAATCAAGCAACAAATCACCGAACACCTAGAAGCAAACAAAGTAATAACCAAAAGCCAACATGGGTTTGTCAGAAACAGATCATGCCAGACTAATCTTATCGCATTCTTTGACAAAATGACAAAATTAGTAGACCAGAGGAATGCTGTCGATATAATTTACTTGGACTTCAGTAAAGCATTTGATAAAGTAGACCATAACCTACTACTAGATAAAGTAGAAAATGTGGGTTAGACAGCACCACCACCAGATGGATTCATAACTGGCTGACCAACCGCACTCAACGTGTAGTCCTCAACGGAACTACATCCACATGGAGGGAAGTATGCAGTGGAGTACCCCAAGGCTCTGTTTTAGGCCCAGTACTCTTCAACATCTTCATCAATGACTTGGACGAGGGGATAGATGGGGAACTCATCAAATTTGCAGATGACACCAAGCTGGCAGGAATAGCCAACACTCCAGAAGATAGGCTCAAGTTACAGAAAGATCTTGACAGACTTGAACATTGGGCGCTATCTAACAAAATGAAATTCAACAGTGAAAAAGTAAGGTTCTACATTTAGGCCAAAAACAAAATGCACCAGTACCGTATATGTGGTACCTTGCTCAATAGTAGTACCTGTGAGAGGGATCTTGGAGTCCTAGTGGATAACCATTTAGATATGAGCCAGCAGTGTGCAGCAGCTGTTAAAAAGCCAACACAGTTCTGGGCTGCATAAACAGAGGATAGAATCAAGATCACGTGAAGTGTTAGTACCACTTTATAATGCCTTGGTAAGGCCACACTTGGAATATTGCATCCAGTTTTGGTCGCCACGATGTAAAAAGATGTTGAGACTCTAGAAAGAGTGCAGAGAAGAGCAACAAAGATGATTAGGGACTGGAGGATAAAACATATGAAGAACGGTTGCAGGAACTGGGTATGTCTAGTTTAACAAAAAGAAGGACTAGGGGAGACATGATAGCTGTGTTCCAATATCTCAGGGGCTGCCACAAAGAAGAGGGAGTCAGGCTGTTCACCAAAGCACCTGAGGGTAGAACAAGAAGCAATGGGTGGAAACTGATCAAAGAAAGAAGCAACTTAGAACTAAGGAGAAATTTCCTGACAGTTAGAACAATTAATAAGTGGAACGACTTGCCTTCAGAAGTTGTGAATGCTCCAACACTGAAAATTTTTAAGAAAATGTTGGATAACCATCTGACTGAGATGGTGTAGGGTTTCCTGCCTGGGCAGGGGGTTGGACTAGAAGGCCTCCAAGGTCCCTTCCAACTCTGATGTTATGTTATGTTATGTTATGAATGTTATGTCCATGCTGTACATGTATATATCTGAAGTATACAGTATATATTATGTGGCCCCAAACCAGTCTGCAAAGATAAACTGAGGAGCCATGTGAATCTCCTCCAATCTGATTCTCAATCAGTAATTATTCTGGAAAGGAAAGGCACAGCCAGATAAGCCAAATAGATCTCATCCAGTGTGCATCTCTCAGATAAACAAGAGACAAACTGCCAAAGCAATCATTGCCAGACCTCGCAATTGTTGCCCAAAACTAGAACTGGTCCACCTCTTTACCTTCCTCATTGGCTTATGTAGTGCAGAACAGAGTATTCTAGATGATACATATCACTTGTCCTTGCAAATGGTCTACCATATTGAGCCACTTCAAGGCTGCCAGGCTTAGATCTGTCCAGATAAAGGCCGTGCCAGAACTGAGCCTGCAAGTGATCCTGCTGAGATAAGGGTTGAGGTGGCAAGGAACTAGAAGTTCCCTGAATACAGAAAGAGCTATGGAAGCATATCACTTTTTCTTTACCTCAAATATCAACTATCTGTATTGTGGGAGCAAAAACCTTCAAGTTTAAATATTTGAGAATATATAAAAGTTTTTCATATCTTGGTGATCGACCGTTATGTAAGTGGTTTCATTCTTTTCTGCCATATGCTATTTCTTTGAATTTGTGGCCAAATAAATCCCAGCAGTTGATTTAAGGTGATGTGTTGGAAAATTAATGATTGCTAAACCTCACTGTAAAGTCTGATAGTTGAAGAACAACTACTTGATTGTCTGCCCATTCATCTAGCTGCAACCTGGTTTGATCTCTTCCACCAAGGTCACTTCTGCAACCAGGAGGTCTTTTCATCAGATGAGACAGTCATTGTGGGTGTTAATTTTCTTCATCTTTGGGCCACCCAAGCTTGCAAACATAAATGCTTGCTTAGAATCCGACGGCTTCGGCTTCTTCACCAACTTGCAGGCAAATTGTTCTGTTTGACATTGTGCTGCTTGTACAACAGAAGTCTGAGCAAACAGATAGAAACAGATGAAAATGATCCACCCTTCCCCCAATTTATTTTTTTTGAAAATTTACTGCAGTATGGATAAAATTTACATTTGATACACAGCAGTTGCTGTAATTCTTTATAAAAATTTTGGAACATCAGTTATTGTATTCTTGGATGTGTTTTTATCAGTTCCAGTTTGCTTGCCAGAGAGAAACTGGACAGCTGCTAGTCAATTTCACTGGTTATGTACTTCTAGATACAGAAGGATATGTGGATGTTATCTGGACAGGTGCTTAAACATTCCAGGGACTGAAAGCTGTTTAGTGTCCTTTCTCCTGCTGACCTGCAATCTGCAGTGGTTGCAGATAGGATGGAATGAACAAGTTTCTCTATAGATGTCTCTCTGATGGCAATTAAATTCAGAATGGCTACCTTCATATGCCATGTGTCCCTTAATTTTCTTTGGTTTCATTCCAAAGACCCCCACACAGATTGTCTCCCAGCCAGTCTAGGCAAACAGCAGCAAGGACTCGACTGATCTCTGCCTGCTCAAATTACCAAGAGAAAATAATTCACACGGTAACAGCTGAACTGTTCCAGGCAAGACAACTTCTAATCACATCATCCAAAACAGAATGGAACACTTGAAACATTTTGAGACAGCTGAAACTATATTTTGGTCAATATAAAAAAAAAAAGCAGTCTTGTTTTGGTTCACACTTTAGTTCATACATACAAAATATCTGAGATTACATAGTCTGTGCTTTGTTCATGTATGCACAAGTTGAAACATTTGTCCATGCTTGACATGGCTTAGATATGAGCTTCTTTTGCACCCACATTCTGAAGCTTCATCTCAGATCTTGTAACTATCGCATTCTTTTTTTTTTCTTTTCTATTTTTTTTTTCTTTCAGCCATAACTTATTGCAGAAATTATGTCTGCTGCAGAGGATAGTCAACTAAATCGCTCTTTCTAATTTAAATATTTCCCCTATGCTCCAACTGCAACGGAAGAATTTCTTCATTCAGACTAAACTTCTTAACCTACCCACCTGAATGAGAGAAGAAAGAAATTCCCCAAATTGTTATTGATCTTGGGCTATGAACCAGCAGCACAATGCTGAATCAAAAGATTTTGGATATGAAATCTCAAATTAATTAATTCGTACTCAAGTTGAATTAGGGAACCGGGTGAATAGTCTTAAAACATCAGAGTTTCCTCATCAGTTTACTGCACCTTGACAATCTCAGTAGTTCTAGAGGGCAGATTAAGAAAATTTCCTCATGCTAATGGAATTTATCGATCTAGTGTCTGAACAGTTAATTTGCTGGCTCATGACATACTATGCTGTGATTTTTACAAAGTTTCCCTAATAGGCTGATTGCATTATTAAATCTTTTCCTGGGTGAACAAATGAATTATATGTCCATTATCTTTTTTCTTGAGCAGGACACAAAAACCAAGTTTTATGTAGCCATTTCTTCTGTGTTAGCTTGTAGAATTGCCTGCAACCAGCTGATTAATTTCTTCTTGATTATCTTAGCTGGAAGTTTTAATACTTGACTAGAGCATAGAATGATATATTTTGAAATGTCTATTGGTTTGATATACATTTTAAAGCTTTTGTTGTTGTTTTTCCTCTTTGTATTTTATTGTGTCAAACTTGGTATTTTATTTGTTAAAGGTTATGTTTTATCCTTACATTAGTCAGTGACCACAATGAAAAAATTGAAATGAACTGAATTAAACACTTTTTTATACAAACACTAAATAAGTATATGGGTGATTTGGTAAAGAATTGCCTTTGATTTGTTGCCAAAGTACCTGTGTGTTGGCTTGGTGTGTTTTTTCTAATTCTGAAAGATAATGGTATAAATAAAAAAAATCAAAATGTATTAATTAGCCCTTAGCTAACTCAACAATTACACATGTAATCTTTCACAATCTAAGAGGTGGTATAACTGAGATGTAGCTAACTGATGGATGGTTGGATGATCCTGTCTCTAGATTAGAAAAACAAACAAACAAAATAGTACAATTTCCACAAATCACCAAATAATTAAGTGCACCAAATAACCAAAGTGCAGTGCTTGCCAATAAAGGTTGAGGATCATTATAACAAATATTATATTTCTGTGTATATATTTGGACTGTGTTTTTGAAAAAAAAAAGCCTTTATAGAATGAAACGTTATTTTCACGTATCATGATATGCATGAGTTATATTGGTATGACTTTACAATTATGTTTATTTTATTTTTTTATATGAATAGAATTTCTTTGTACAGATATATATGAATAGAATTTCTTTGTACAGATATATATATATATATATAAATATATATATATATATATATATATATATATATATATATATATATATATATATATATATATATATATATATATATATATATATATATATCGGGGTAAAATGCTCCCGGATTGGACCGGATTGCGTGATCCGGTAGCGATGGCGGCTGCTGGTTCGGAGGACCGGTAGCAAAAATCCCTGGCCCCGCCCCCCCCACCTCTGCTGAGCTGCACCATCTGCAGAGGTTTTTTTTTTTTTTTACTTTTAAAAGCCGATTTTGCTTCAGCCAGTCATTGCCTGCTCCATTCCCTAGCCTTTCCGGAATCCAAAGAAAACCCCTAGATTTCTCTGGAGCCAGTTTTATCTAGTGGTTAAGGATAGAAACCAGGATATATGTTTCTAGTCTTGCTTTAGACACAAAGCCAGCTGGATGACCGTGAACCTGTCACATTCTCTCAGCCCTAGGAAGGAGGAAATGGCAAGTCACTTCCAAAATCTTGCCAAGAAAACTTCAGGGACCTGTCAGGCAAGTATCAGAAGTCAACAATGACACAAAGGCAACAATATACATCTCTGTGAGTACATGCTTGTCTTGCAGCAGATCAAAATGAGGACTGTTTTTTAAGCACTGATGATACAGATTGGGTTTCCAATGCCTGCAAGCTCCGATAGTTACCCCCTTTCCTTGATTATATTTATACCACTGGGAATAAGTAGGTTTAAGTCATTTAAGACTTCATATACCATTAAACATAGGGGCTCATAAGGAATGGGAAATTAGTGAAGTCATTTCAATATGTAGATAATGTGAGGTTCAGAAGCAATGCTCCCCAGATCAACTGCTGCATTCTGGGTCAGCTGCCAGAGTTCAGCCTTCAGATTACCAATGCATAAATCACTGAAGTTCTTTCTCCTTCAACACACACCTTTATCAGACAGAACGGAAAAGAAACACTTTGCCACCAATATTATGCAGCTGTCCATTATCATTATTGGCTTCAGGACAAATCTACCCACATTTGACTGCAGTCTAATCCAGAACAGCTATACCTTTCAAATCCTGATATCCCGCATCAATGCAGTACAGTGGCAGACAATGTTTTCTAATGTGCTACTATGAACAGCTGAATTGAGGTGATATTTTCCAGAAGACCGACAGGAAAAAGAGACCTTTGTGGATTCTACCGGACCTTAGTATCACGACATTTTTCTGAAATAGTTGTCCAAGCTATGTGTTGTAGAATAGCCTTGCAGTCATTTTGTTAAAATAGATGGTCATTTCCAGAAGATGGTAGTAAGAATTTTCACTTATTCCCATGGCTTTTGTACTGTTAGATTCCACAGGGTTCTTTTATATCTTTTATTTTTATGTTCTTTAATGTTTATGAGAAACCACTAAATAAAGTCATTCCGAGATTCAGGATAAAGTCTCATCAGAAAGAACCTATGGTAGAAAGGATTGAGATAATCCATTTCCTCTAATTGCTTCTGGAACTACAGCAGCATCAACCTCTTATAACTTTAAGGACACCTTGGTGAAAGAAGATGGAGGCTAAGAGATCTAGGCAGCATGATTTCATATCAGGAATACAGTGAAAAGTCTAGATGAAAGGAGCCCAGTACTTTAAGAATCTTTTCCTTGAGATATAATATCAGGAAAAATAAAGAAAGTACTGAGGCAACTTTTCAATCAGAAATTTGCTCTATATGGAGAACTATTGCGCTGATGAGATTTGTTACTTGCATACTTCAAAAAACCTAGTTCAATTATTTCTACCAGACAACCGGTTCTCTAATCTTTATTTAGCCTACCATAGTATGATGCCAAGGTAGCTCATCTATAAATTCCATTTGATGAGGTTAGGTGGGGATAAATTAAATGATATTCCTGGTATTTATTATGTTGATACATGTTATGAGATGAATTGATCTTTTTTATATATGTTTTTGTGTTTAACCTGATTTATAGATGTTGGGCATGTATTCTTTTATTAGTAATCTGAGTCTAGCAAGCAGCCAACAAGCAAATGAATAAAATCATGTTTTAAAAAAACTCAAGCTCTTCATGTTACAAAGATATATATTCATGAATGAGATTGAGATGATTGGAATAAAAATACATTTTCATGCTTTCAAAGCCATGGCTAACCAGGGATTTAGACATCCAGATGCCTTTATAATTATTACTCAGGGTTTTATGAATCTGAGCTTTCACTAAAAAAAAGGTGAAACTCAGCTTGTTATTCCCTGTCAAGTGCTAAATATAATTGCTGCCTAAGATATTCTTGTCCTTCTGTCCAACTGTTTTTATTTATCTTCTTTATTTTCCAATTAACTTCAGTGGTGACCTGTTATCAGTTCTGTAACTGGAATTTTCTAAGCAAATAGCATATTAACAGCATAACATCTACAAAATTTCAGACAGACTGGACAAAGAACCACTATTTTAGAGGTGATTAAATAACATGAGTTTCATGCATAATTAAACCATGCATCAATTATTGAACTATTGAATTTGCCACCATCAAATGTGCTGCCGGCCACCAGTTTAGATCATCTTAAAAATGGAATGGAAAAATTCATGAAGGATCAAACTATCAATGATTGGATACTGCTTCCTGAATCACAGGAAACAGGAGCCATGCTGCTTATTCTAATAAATAAGAGTGGATATCTATCCTGAAGCTCTGCCCAGAGAGCGTATCTTTTCGTAATTATTTAATACAACAAGCTTACATGAAATCCATGGAGTATGAACTTGCATTGATAGCACACAAGAAATTCCATATGCAGATTGTAAAAGCATTCAAATTCATTACATTTTTCATTTTAAACACTTCACTTCTTTTGATATGCAATCCTCCTTTTCTTAAAATAATTCATTTACCTTTGGTTCACTGTTATTATCCTGTGGTAAAATGGGCAGCCAATAAATCTGATAAAAAAATAAAATGAAATAAAATACAATATATAAAATAAAATAAAATATTTTTCCCTGTTGACTTTTTGGTGCTATCTGAAAGACTGCTAAATTCTCTGCATGTTGAATGGCACTCTCTCTCTCTCTCTCTCTCTCTCTCCCCCGCTCTCTCGCTCTCTCTCTATATATATATTAGAAGAAGCCACCCAGAGGGACTTTCAGAGACTGTAAGGAGCTGGCTTATTTTATTACTGATAAAAACAAATAATTACTTTCAGGTACCTTTTTAAAGCCAATCTAGACAACAATTTGATCCCCTATAACGATGGCTTCTTTCTTAAAACTAGAATTAAGAACCTTAAATTTCAAATCTGAGCTTGTGTCAGTTTCAGAATCCCTGGATAAATATGAACTATGCATAGGTATATAATCCTCACACTCCAAGAAGGGCCAGGACTAATGGAAATTTATTTAATTTTTCTCTTGTTCTTTGATACTCACACCAAACGACAAAACATGTTTAAATTTTTCCCTGGGTATATTTAAAGTTATAGTACCCCTCTTAGCTATGACAAAATCTGAAAAACCCTGTGACTTCTGGGAAACTGCACTCACACTATGTGATCAGGATCTATGGATACTATGAATCAATCTCTCCACATCCTTGCCTTTTGGAAAAAGGTGTCCTCTTCTACTCTGTGTGTATGGGAGGAGGGACAGGAAGATATACAGAGAGAAAGAACTATATAACCTCACTATGTTGCAAAAAGTCTGTCCATTTTTATATTTTCTCTAACTAACATCAAATGAAGCATCTTCACATGAGCTGAAGCCTCAACTAACTTTTTCCTGGATTAGTGGTCATTCATTAGAAAAGACTTTTCTGCCCCAGTCTATATGAAATGAAATGAACAGTACAGTGTTTCTCTACCCTTTATTAATTTATTCATTTATTTTAAAATAATTATGAAAGGAGGGGAATCGGAAATATCATTATGATAAAAATACATACAATGTCAAGGAAAGGAAAGGAAAGGAAAGGAAAGGAAAGGAAAGGAAAGGAAAGGAAAGGAAAGGAAAGGAAAGGAAAGGAAAGGAAAGAAGGCACGAGGTTAGAAACCAGAAGGCTATGAATTCTAGTTCCATTTTAGGCACAAAAAACAGCTAGGTGACTTTGAGCCAGTTGCTCTCTATCTCAGCCCAACTGAGGTGATTGTTGTGGGGAAAATAGGAGGAGGAAGGAGTATTAGGCATGTTTTCTGTCTTCAGTTATTTATAAAAATAATAAAGGTTTTTTTTAAAAAAACATTAATCTCGCTTCTTTTGCAAGAGTGTCAATAGACTTTACATTATGCACTGTACAACAGAAATAATATTTAGAATTTATTGGACTCCATTATGTTTACATTCAAAAGAATTGTCAAAAACAGGATTTTATTGGAGTGGTAATAAGATTAAAGGCTTATTTAAAACACTAGTTTTCACAGTGTCCTGAATTTATCTCATTTTGAGGGAAAGTAATGGACTATATAAATATAATTGTGTGACAAAAGCTAAACTTTCTCCAATATTCTAAGCCAGGGATAGTCAACCTTTTTATACCTACGCCCACTTTTGCATCTCTGTTAGTAGTAAAATTTTCTAACCGCCCACCAGTTCCACAGTAATGTGCCGTGTATCGTCATCTGCGCATACCTCTCGCGCATCGTGGATTGAGTTGGGGGGGGGCATCGGCTACCAGCTCTGCTTGTCTGTTACAGTTGGATGGTGTGGGGGGAAATGTACAAGCTATTCCGTGACAAGGCTTTTTTGTTTGCGGTCACACTACAACGCCATTTAGTTTCACTTACGTAATGTGAACTAAACTTATGCGCGGGCGATACAAATAGTATATTTTCAGAAATTTTAATTGTCACAGGGAATTTTATGAAAACCTAATGAAAATGTTTTTAAATAATGCTATGAAATTTTTTTAAAACGTCAATTAAATTTAAAAAAAAGGAAAGTGCTTCAGTATCGGACAAAACCCCTACTGCCCACCATGAAAGTTGTAATGCCCACTAGTGGGTGGTAGGGACCAGGTTGACTACCACTGTTCTAAGCTAATATTTTCTTGAACTATATAAGTTAATACTTAGAATGTTTTAAATATTTTTTAAGTTATCAAAATATAAAATAGAAATGAAAATAGAGGGAAAATAGATGAGAGAAAATAGGGAAAGTATATGGTAAAGGGGGAAGAAAGAAAAGCATTGACTTCTAACTCCTTTTAGCATACAAGAATCAAGTAATAATATTACAGACTCAGCTTTTTACTTTTGCATACTGACTATCTACTAGTCATTTCTAGAACAGCAAACTTATTTAATCAGCAAGAGCCAATGGAGGGGTGAAATGCTCCCGGATCAGACCAGATCACGCGATCCGGTAGCGATGGCGGCGGGTGGTTCGGAGAACTGGTAGCAATAATCCCTGCACCCCCACCCGCCCATGCCCAGCTCAGCTGCGTGATCATCAGAGGGTTCTTTTTTTGGTTTTTTTTAAGCATTTTTTTGGCGGAAGAAAAAATGCTTTAAAAGTTAAAAAAAAAGCCTTTGATGATCATGCAGCTCAGCTGTGTGCTAGCCAAAAAACAGCCGGGGGGGGGGGAGTCTGTTTTTCCTTCCAGTAGGCTTCCCTGAAGTTTCCCTAAAGCTGCTGGGAGGAAAAACGGACTCTCCCCCACCCCGTTTTTTGCCTTGTCCAGCAAGACTGCTGGCGGAAGAAACGGACTTCCCACCCACCCCGTTTTTTGCCTTGTCCAGCAAGCCTCCTGGAGGAGGAAATTGACTTCCCACCCCCACCCCCACCCTGTTTTTTGCCTTGTCCAGCAAGCCTCCTGGAGGAGGAAACGGACTTCCCACCCCCCCCCCACCCCATTTTTTGCCTTGTCCAGCAAGCCTGCTGGAGGAGGAAATGGACTTCCCACCTCCATCCCCACCCCGTTTTTTGCCTTGTTCAACAAGCCTCCTGGAGGAGAAAACGGACTTCCCACCTTCCCACCACATTTTTTGCCTTCTCCAGCAAGCCTCCTGGAGGAGGAAACGGACTTCCCACCCCCACCCCATTTTTTGGCTTGCCTAGCAAGCCTGCTGGAAGGGAAAACGGGGTGTGGGGGGATTCATTTTTGAGAGAGAGAAAGAAAGGAGGCAAGGAAGTAAGGAAGTAAGGAAGAGAGGAAGGAAGGAGTACAAACCTGGCACTATACGCAGCTTCAGAGGATAATCCAGGGCTGGAAGGGACCTGGAGGTCATCTAATCCAACCCTGGTCCAGCAGGACATTGCTAGTGAGTTTCTGTTGTTTGATCCCCCAATCACATAGCCACGCCCACCCAGTCACATGAACCCCCACCAAGCCACGCCGCACCAAGCCAAGCCCACAGAATCGGTAGCAAAAAAAATTAGATTTCACCCCTGAGCCAATGTCATAACTAATTGTTAGAATTTGCCAACCAGATAACGTAAATGGATTCTCTGTGTCCTTACTATGACCAAAAGATTGATACTGGACCTTTGGGAAGAAATGTATGGCCCAATTTACTCAATGGACTCAAGATCAGATAGCATTTGCCATCTATGAGTGGATTGCCTACAGATACAGATTTGGATGGACAAATATGGGACTCATGTATACAGAATACAATAGGATAAAAAAACATGATAGTTATATAAATATGTATGTATTCGAATAAAAATTCTACTTTATATAGGTATAAAATAGAATTATGTAGAATTTCTGCTATTTGCTGTTAAAATGATATAGTATAAATTTTTCTTTTGTTGTATTTTTTCACTTTTTAAAAGTATTTCTGAACCTTCCCCAATGCTGGAAGGGGAATTCTGGGAGTTGAAATCCTAACTTCAACACAAATCATAAGGTTCTCAAGTTTGAAAAACATTGGGATAGCATGTGAGACAACATGGCCTGACACTAGGTTACCTGAGGAACAATCGTGTCCCGATTACTTGACCCATCCCATAGGGTCAGGGAAGGAGAGCATGCTACAGATTTGATTGGTTAAGAGATTTTAACTAGCGAGATCTAAGAAAAGACCCTTCTCTGCCATTGCTTCCGCCTTATTGAACTTCTTACCTCAAGAAGTGTAGGAAGCCTTCACTCTTCGGGCCTTCTGGAGGAGTGTCAAGATGGGGTGTAATTGGTGGCTTGAGGGCACTCCCTCCGCCTCTTTTAACTTTTTTAACATCTTCATTTTAACCTTGTTCATCATTCTATTTTTATCTTTTTTAAACTATGTTTTTTATATTACTGAAAGTTTTTATCGTAAATTGTCCAGAGTCACTTAAATTGTAGGTAATTTCAATGGTATAGAAATTTGATAAATAACTAAACATAAGTTGGTTTGCACCCCTTAATTCTTTTCACCGCCCTTAAAATACCGATAACTAAATAGACTGTATTGTTTTATACTGCTGCACTGTGTACTGTGTCCCGTATACAATTCTTAATTCTGGAATGAAAAGAAACAAAGGGAAAATCACTGAATAGATTAGGGCAATTTCAAAATCTTACCCAACAGAAACAGAGCTATATTGATACCACGTGCTACTATTACAATATGCACAGAGATAGAATAATTGTTTTAATAAAAAAAGCAAATTTTTAAATGAAGAACATCCTTTTATTTCTGAGGGGAAAAAAGGCTTCATGTTTAGTTGCATTTAGAGTTACAAGTAAGGAAGATAAGGATCTGGTGAAAGACAAATGTGGAAAATTGACCAATGTTGACTTCTGCCTCTGACAATGTATAGATTCTGCCACTATCATAATATTGATTAGCCCAATTATTTCCATGTTCATATTTTGTTTGCCATATTGCACCAATGTTGTATAAAGTGTTACAAAGTGGGTCCTGCGGACAAGTCCATGCGTATGTCTTATAAAACCATAAAAAATTAAGGTTTTGGCCATCAACTCCTGTGTGAATCCACCCAGAGTTTTAAAATCTTTATTATAGTCTTTTCTTTGAGTCTCAGAATCAAGTGGCACTAAGTTAGAATGGAGGTTAGAATATTTGGCTTGTTTTGACTGACATCACATCTGTAGCATTCTTTGCATTACTTTGGTGTGTGTTTTTTAGATAGGCTATTAATTTATATCTTTGTTTAACTTCTGAGGGATTGATTAGGTATAATTTGTTTTTAACACTGCTTTTTTATTGTCTTGATTTTTCTCTGGGTGATGTTTTAATATTTTTGATTTTTTTTTACACTTCATCTTTGGATGCATTTTCTGAAAGCTGAAAGATAACTTAGAAATTATTTTATAAGTAAAAATTGTAAAATAAAATATGTTGACCTGTAACCTCCTCATCTACTTCTGTAATTACAAGAAGAGATAATAAAAAACCAATGTTCTGATAAGATTCCGCGAGTTGTACTTTTCTTATTTAAAAATTTATCATGCTTATTGAAAGTTTTTTCCTACCTTCGGCTGGTTCTAAAAGCAAACTGAGGCTATAAATCTTTGAAGATTTAGTATAAATTGCACACACACATTTACAGACATAAGAAATAGAAGGTATTTCCTCCCCAAAAAATATAAGTAAAGAGATTTTATTTTGATGTCCCATGTGTTAGCACTTTCATATGTTATATAAGCTTGCCTGAATATGTATGTCATGTGTACATTAACTGACACTGAAAGGTACAACTTCTATTATTATAATAACTAGTGAAGAGGCTGAGTTGTATGACAATGGTTGCTTTCAGCCCACAAGGCATTGTCTGGAGACTAGAAATGGTTCGTGCCAAAAATATGAAAGTCACATTTTCTGCCTGAGTTAATCCATTTTTTTTTCTTTTTAGTTATCCAAAAGAAAAACCATATCACTGAATGGTTCCTGTGATCCAAGTTTTTGGAAACATTCTTAGCCAAATGTTCAGCTATAGACATTGCTAGTAAAATTTGGTAGGGAGGTTAAGGCTACACAGTGGGGTCTGGAGAAAAAACAGATGAAACCTCTGGTTTGGAACTGTTGTGAAGTAAGAAAAATATTGGTGTTAAGCATATCAGAAAGGGAGGAAGCAGCATAAATTAGAGGTAAAATCACTTATATGCCATCAAGTCATTATTGACTCTTAGCAGCCACATAGATTTTCTTTATGGTGGAGGTAAAAAGTTAAATACAAATTGTTGGAAATTTAGTTGTTATTGTTGCTGCTGTTCAGGCTCAATAGAATATAACCTTCAAAATTGGGGGCAGAGTAAACAGAGGACTGAGATTAAAAGAAGAAATATATTATCAAAGTTAAACAGAGATGAGTCTGAATTAGGGAGCTCAGAATGGGCAAGCCCAATTTCCCAAGAATTAAGAGGCGACAATAAAATTTAGGTGAACTATGAGGAAAAAGCTGTGGGTATATAAGAAAGACACGTACAGTGGGAAAGAAGTGTGAGATAGGAGTACAGGAGATTCAAGAGAAAAGAAAAGAAAAAAAGTTTCAGATTGGCAGACCTGAGAAAGCAGAAGGATTTTCTCCCTGCAATATTCTACTCAGCAAGGATCCCCTTCCCTTCCACAGCAGAAAGGGACACTTTGGGAACAGAAAAAAAATAAACAATTTGGCCAACAGAAGACAGAAGAAGATAGAAAGACTGGAAGAATCTCCAGTGGGGAAAATTTAATCTGTTAGAAGCAGATTAAGCCCTGAAGAATTTAAAAATTTCATGGCGATTGGAGAAACAGACTCAATTAGATAGGAGAACAAAGAGATAGTCTAACCCTGAAGAATGCAGAGAAAAGTAAGAAAAGTGCTAAGTCTCCAGCTGTTGGTTTTAATATTGCATGAGGGAAGCAAAAGCCCATTTGGGGTAGTGGTTACAGCAGCAGGCTAGAAACCAGGAGACCAGACTCTAGTCTGGCTTTAGCGAAACAACCAATCACATCTAAGAAACAGGCAGTGACAAACCACTTCTGAAATCTTCCCAAGTAAACTGCAGGGACTCATCCAGGCAGTTACCAGGAGTCAACACTAAACCTGAAGGCACCAAAAAGGAGGAAGAGGAGGAGGAATAGCTTCAATTCTGTAATAAACATTATGGGTATTTTAGCAAGAGAGGATAGATCTCAGCAAAGCTCACTTTGTGCACCAAAGAGCATCATCCCATCAAGTTTAATAGTGTTTATAGTTTTTCTTGTGCCAGCATGATAGCATTTTGCCATTTGTATATCTGTATCCTTATCTCTTTTTATTAATAATAAGGCATTATGGTTTACAAGTAAGGTTTGCATTTTTGCTAAATGCAAAATCCCATTTCATAGAATGAGATTAGGGGAGGGACCTGACCCATTATGTCCTTGCTACATAAAGATTTGGCATTCGGGTTTGCTTAAAGTAAATTGCAAAGATGCCAGTAAGGAGCCACTTAGAAAACTTGGGGAAAAACCAGCTTTTTGAACTCTGAATGCTTTCTGCTTTAACAGACTAAGTATGTTAAGGAGCTTTTTATGAATCATTCCATGTAATTCTGCCTTTATAATTTTAATGCTACATGGAATAGAGCTAGAAACTAATTTCAATTCAAGAAAAGTCAACAATTGATAGAAAAGGGAATGGATTTGAATGACTGACAGGTCTACTTTCTAATCATAGTTCATTAGGGACTGTATAGTCATAGTGTTTTACTGAGGAAGAGTTAATTTCTTTGCCTGGAAAAAAAGACAGTTACATTTTAATGTGTTTTAGAAAGCACATAATATAAAGAGGACTAATTCTAAAGTCTTAAATGTATAATTCTCTAATTTTTCACATGTTTTGCCAGATAGTGCTTCTACAAAGAGGGGGAGATGGATAAAAAGTTGGACCAAAAAAATCCCTTATAAAAAGTCTCTGAATTTGTCAATCAGAAATTGATATGCTTATTCCCCACAAAAGGAGTAGTGGACATCTCATTCCGCCCAAAAGCAGGCTTCATTTCCTCAGGAGACTCTACTATAACTGCAAATTTCATCAAAGGACACTTGCGGGGGGGGGGGCAGAAAATATGAAATGGTGACTGCAATAGCATGGTTACAGCCCTATCCTTTTTTACAAGAATTGCATGTGTGATATATGTAGAAAAAAAAGATGATCATTATTTTCTCTGATCATGTATTTTCAGCCACTCCTCTGCAGAGGCCATCTTTTCAGCCCATTTTATTCAAAATAGAAGCAATTACATAAGTAGCCTTGCCTTACTAGTCAATGGAAAACAGAAAACTTCATTTTCTTACCTTAACCCTGGTCAGTGATTTATAATCTAACCTGGTTATGAATGAGAATAAGTGGAACCTCTAAGATACTGTCATCAATAAATCAGACCTTTAAAAACTAACTTTTAGATCAATGGGTCTGTCTAAATAATATACATTTCATCTAAAAAAAAGTCTATGATGAAAGAGACAAAATATGCCACCTTTTGGCCACTTAAAACCAAAAAGCAAAAGTCATCTTTAACTAGATTTATTGAGAAAGAAAATAAATTAGGTACAGAAATCTTGGCAACTGAATAGATTTACTTTAGCATCTGATTTATCTTTAACTTCATTAAGGCAGAGATTAATTGATCCTCTTGCTAACCTCCAACTGATGCACTAGGCTAGCCATTTTCCTGATAAAGAATATGTAATAATTCTGCATTTGTAATGATTTACACACAGCATATCCTTATTGCTGAAGTTTTGAGAAGCCGCTTGTAAACCTATTCACAACAATCCATTATTCAAGCTGATTTTTTTTTCTTTTTTACTCTTCACTGGAAATGAACAGATTTGAACATAAAGCTATTCACTGTTGGATATTGTTTCCAAATTCACACACCCCTTGCAGCCCATGAGTTTCTCCAAGAAAGTCAAGCACAAATAGAGCATAATTAAACAGAGGCAGAGAAGCATGAAGTGAGAGAAATCACATCATGCTAATATTTCTTGTTCTGCAGATGGTGTGAGATGCCAGAAATGATCAGCACAGACTTAATTACAGGAATAGTCTGATAGATTCTAGGAAGAGAGGAGGGTGGCTATGAGTTTGACAATGCGGACAGATTATTGTATGAGAAACAGTAATATTGGCTATCAAGGTAACCAAGCGAAAAATATAAAAGCAGCCATTGATGAGGAAAGGAATGCAGCCTGAAGTTCTTAATGGAGGGAAACACTGTATGTAGATTACAATGACAAGATATGCATATCTTTTATTTTTATGTAACTTGCATTGTTCAACAGGTACTTAATCAATTTAAACTTATATAATTATTATTAAACTTTTTTAACAATTATTGTATAAAAATACAGTTTGTATGAGAATGATGATGGGGTGTAATCTTTTATTTTAAGAGATCTATCTCATGTTTATTATTTCATTTTTCCTTCTTTTAACATGTACATGTATATATTACTGCATGTACTTATAGTAGTGCATTCTTCTTAGTAGACATAATGTTCTCATCTAATCATTTTTTTAAAAAAAAACATCCAACAGAAATGGAATCAAAACTGAAACAGCAAAAAACTAGGGATGAACATAAAATATATGTATTGTTTCCATTTTGGGAAAAAAAATGCATACCAAAAAAGTAAAAGCCCAATCACTTCAGATTGACCATAATTAATTAAACAAAATTTGAAATTATTTGTGACAGTTTTCTAAGCATTTTAGCTTTGAGACATAGGAGGGAATCTAGAGGTCTACTACATGGTAGCAAAGAGAAACATAAAATTCTACATTTTTGTTCCCTCCTAGTGATCATCCAGAGTTTTGTACCTCCTGTGTAACAGCATCAGTAGTGGGTTCCATTTACCTTCGCTACCGGCTCGGAATCAGAAGTGTGTGCATGTGTGTCATTGCACGCACAGAACCATCTATCTATGCTCAAAGCATCCGTGATGACGTCCAGGCGGTTAGGCAGAGCCTTTTGACGTCACCATTACTGGTTCGCCCAAACCGGGGTGAACAGGTAGAAACCCACCACTGAACAGCACTACTCTTCTTTGAGCACTATATAATGTGCTCTGGTGTTCTGTTAAATGAAAAGAATGTAAAATTATAACTGAATGGGATCTGCAACTTTAATCACTTATAGACCAAAGTCACAATCCTTTCATATTAGCAGAACATCCTGGCAGAAAATAGTTTGAATCAACCCATTTAAGAGGTTACTTAATTTTTTTTTTACAAAAAAAAGAAAATCCTCTTCCAAATTGTTGTCTATTTCTAAATGAAATCCTATAGAAACTTGGGATCCTTCTTCTTAATAGTTAAAGATCCACCTGCACTGCAGGTTATTCTTCTTTTTGACAGCCAAAAACAAACAAAACAGAAAAAATAATGGATTGAAGAAATGTTGGGAGAAAGAGAGTTGGAAATTCCTCCCTGTCTGGCTGCCAGCACTTACATCACACAGAACCTTCCTTTAACAGAATAAAAGAGTCATGCACATATCATTGTTCAACAACACCACTCTTCTTTTTTACACATGAAGTTCTAAAGAGATGGAAAAACTGCAAGAAAGAAGTCTCAAAGCAAGAAATTTAAACATGTCTTTGCAGCAAAATTCAGCAGGGACTTCATCTACAGGAGCCAAGCACATTCACAGAGTGTACATGCCCCTAGGTTTAGCAGACAAGAGTACCGACTCTTTTTGCATTTTTAAATGCACTTTGAAGACTCCAGAAACAAAAAAGAGAAAAAGCAGGTACAGATTGCAAAGATTATTGAACACAAAAATTTCAGCAAGCCAACCCAAGTACCATTTGCTTGTCACATGTATCCAACATCAAAAACTACATTGTGTGTAGCAACCCCAGATGGAGCAGAAAAGCTATCAAATCTGGGAAATGCTTTGAAAGGTTATGAAACACTTCAAAGCTATTTTATTTGATTCACTGCTTTGAAGCAACTTCCCATTTCAATTTGCAGATTTGTTGCATTGGGGGGCCCAGCTCTAAATTAGAGGGCAGATTATTACTTCTGACAAGGGCTTTGGGGGAACTAGCTTGGTTCAGTTTTAATTATCCTGGGAAAATGTTTTCTGGTGGATTTAGTGATAATTTAGTTTCAAGTAAATAATCCCAGGAAAGTCTTCCTCTGTTGCCTATTGAGAGGAATATTTTCCCCTTCTTTCAATTTTGAGGTTTTGGGGAGATGGTTGTATAATATGTCTTATAAAGAAAAACCATGTTGGATCCTACAGTCCTTTCCAGATTCTCTGACCATTCTTGTAATACGTGAAGTGGGGTTTACTTGGTATAATTGTCAGAGACTTAAGGGATGTTTGAATACCAACATTGAAACCTACCGCTATAGGTATTATTTGAAAATATTTGAGCATAAGACCAAAAACAATGTTTGTAAAATGTTAACCAAGATGAGAAGTTTTTGTGGATAAGATACAATAAAAACCATCAATAAAATATAGGGGGGTGGGTGGGAAATATAGATTAACATCCAGGGGGGAAAACAATAACCATTCAAGGCAAAAGAAATAGGATCATTCAAGCCAAGGCTTGGGAAAAGAGCAAAATTTTCAAGGCTCTGAAATCCTAGGAAATAATATTCAGATCTCTATCTGTCTATACCTACAAAGATCAGAAGTATGCATACTATGGTATTCTCTGTGACAGTCTACAGAAGTGAAAGTTGGATTTTAAAGAAACAAGATTGGAATAGTATGGATGCTTTGGTGTTGGAGAAGGACCTTTATTTCTTTCTCTCTCTTTCCAACTTATATTTCTTCCTGATTGTTAATTTAATGTAAGTTTTTATTTATACATTTTGTAAAAAATAGTAATAAAATTATCACACTCAGAGAAGCCTCCTGAGAATACTGTGGGCAGTCAAGAAAGAAAACCACAGGATCATCAAACAAATCAACAAAGAGTTCTTATTCAAGTCACAAATAACCAGGCTCAAATTATTTGATTTGGACACTACAAGCCTAGCTCTCTGGAGAAGGAAAAAGTAGAAGGAAAAAGAAGGGTACAGCTGATTGCAAGGCGGATAGATTCAGTTAGAGTGGTGAGGAATAGGGGTGAAATCCAGCAGGTTCTGACAGATTCTGGAGAACCAGTAGTGGAAATTTTGAGTAGTTCAGAGAACCGGCAAATACCATCTCTGGCTGACCCAAGAGAAGGGTGGGAATGGAGATTTTGCAATATCTTTCCCCCAGGAGTGTGGAGGGAATGGGGATTTTGCAGTATCCTGGCCCTGGAGTGGGGTGGGAATGGAGATTTTGCCATGCCCACAAGCCATGCCCACCAAGCCACACCCACAGAACTGGTAGTAAAAGAATTTGGATTTCACCACTGGTGAGGAATAAACCATTGGAAGACCTGAAAGACTAGGTTAGGGACAATATTGTCATAGAGAAAATATATCTATATAATTTTTAGGAGTCAACAGTGACAAAATCAAGCAATCTACAGTAGATGAACTTCAGGGAAGATTGTGTTCGACGAAGCTGGTGCTGTAATAGGGAAGCCATTCGGCCCTCTGGATGGCCATACCTTCCTAAGATTCATCTAGCTCTCACTTTAACTACATGTAAAAGACGTTTGAAAACCTGGCTGTTGCAAATGACATCAATACTTTATTTTTATCTTGAAATAAACTCATACAATTTCTTTCAGAAAATAAGCCTTGGAATAAATATTCATCACCATTTATTCTATCAATACAATTCAATAAAGAATATTACAGTAGAACCTATCAATTTTTCACTTCCTGAATCAATAGAGAAAAATGATTACATTAAACAATTTGTATGATGGTTAATTATTTTTAAGATTGTCATTCCTCTTAAAGGTTATAAATGTAGTCAAAGAAGTTTGAGAGTTTGGGTTGCTTTGATCCACACAATCACTACAACATTACTAGGCAGGATATTTAGATTGTATTAAGAATATTAATTTTTACTAATTAAGAAGTAATGTATGCTTTAATACTAATTTTGGTTATAATAAATGTCATGAATTCCTTTAATGTTAATATTTACTAACAATACATAAGATTTTATAAAAAATTATAAAAATTGTCTATTTTCCAGTTTTCGATCCAAATCTGAATGCTATTAGTAAGTTCTGCCATTCTCATTTTCATAATATTGATGAATATTATGAATATTGAATAATGTTAATGAATATTGCTAATGTTATAGGATTCTTGAAGATGTATTCTTAGGACTTGCTAAATTATAGAGTCTGTCTAGAATTCTTTGGCTGGTCAAGTGAAAAATATAGAAATTATTTATTATAGTGATTTACTACTCACTATAATATTTATTACTTAATATGACACTATTTGATCCATATGCCATCAAAACTGTTATCTTAAATAATAAATATTACAGTGAATATCTCATGTTCCCTCCTACCATTAATTATCAATACAGTTATATAGATTTATTTTCATCTATTGTTAAGTAATGGAACTCAAAAATTCTCGTTGATCATTTCTGCTAATGATTCAGAGATCAATCACTAAAATTAGATCTACATGTTACTTTCCCATGGATCATTGGATAAATCATTTGTTCTGCATTATAGGAGGGAAACAAAGACATAATATAACATTACAGAATATTTGATCTCATCCTGGTATAAGATGTCCTGGAGATGGAACATCCATTTTTTTAATCCATAAATCTCTGTTTCCCAATTCAGTAAGGGTCACATGGCGTTTGTCTATTTTTTCCACATTTGTTGATTCAAAATCTGCTATATGCTTGGCTGAAGCAAATTTATTTTGCCTTTCCCTGAATCTGGGGTGCTTGCTCTTGAAAACCAGTGATAGTTGAACTCTAAGACAAGTGAAATATGAAAAAAAAATATTGTTTCTATTTGGGAATGCTACTGTGTGCACTGCAGCTGGATGCATGCTAAGGTCACCTTTGATACATGGACCTGGGATGCAATTATGATCAGATCAAATAGGGAGTGAAGGATAGCATCCAGTGTTAAGAATGCTAAGAGTTAACTGCCATACAATAACTCACACTGAGCATTGCAACCTAACAAGTCCATTTAAGGTGATATTCAAAGGAATTCATGAAGAAAACTGCTGGAAAGGATAAAAGGACAAGCTATACAGCTGTCTTTTGGAAGATTCCATTGTCTGAACTTTCCACCCATGCTATCCTATCCAAACCAGGTAGTGTTTAACAGATTAACAAAGCTGGAAGGCACCTTGTAGGTCTTCTAGTCCAACCTCCGACCCAAGCAGGAGACCATTTCTGACAAATGGCAGTCCAATGTCCAAGTGATGAAACAACCACAATTTCTGAAGGCAAACTGTTCCATTGGTTGACTGTTCTCACTGTTAGAAATTTTTTTCTTATTTCTAGGTTGAATCTCTCCTTGATCAGTTTCCATCCATTATTCCTTGTCTGGCTTTCAGGTGCTTTGGAAAATAGCTTGACTCCCTCCTCTCTGTGGCAGCTCCTCAAATATTGGAACACTGTTATCATGTCTCCCTGCTCCTTCTCTTCACTAGACTAGCCATGCCAAGTACTTCCAACTATTCATGTTTTAGCCTCCAGTCCCCTAATCATCTTGGTTGGTCTCTCTGCACTTTTTCTAGTCTCAACACCTTTTTTATAGTGTGTGACCAAAACTGGATGCACTATTCTAGGCGTGGTCTTACTAAGGCTTTATAGAGTTCATTATTACCTCATTTAATCTTGATTCTATCCCTCTGTTAACGCAATTTAGGATTACACTGGCTTTTTTGGCTGCTGCCACACCCTTCTGGCTCATATTTAATTGGTTGTCCACTGAGACTCCAAGATCCCTCTTACAGTTACAGCTATTAAGCCTGATTTCATTGGGTCAACTTCATGGTCCATGGACAGAGGGATATGAACTGGAATTAGTGAATGAATGTATATTTGAATTCTTTCTTTTCAGAAATGATAAAATCAAGAATTTTTTATTGTTGCTAAATCTCAGTGATTTGTGTTGCTCTCTGCATAAAATTTGATTACTTTTCTGGAGACTGAAGCTAACCCTCTACAAAAGAAAGGTGTGGAAACATTATACCATGTTTCCAGGAAAATAAGACCCAACCAGAAAATAAACTCTAGCATGATTTTTCCAGATGCTCATAATATAAGCCCTACCTCAAAAATAAGCCCCAGTTAAGATCATCCACCAGACAGATGCATTTTAGTTGTCAGCTTTGGAAGCCATATTAAAACCAGAAGCTTCCAAGCTGCCAACTTCTTGTGCTTGGGAAAGCAGGAGGGGGGGATTCAGGAGAGTGATTGTAGTTAGACATAATAGCATTCTTCCCTTCGGTCAAGGTCATGGTGTTTCTGCATCTGGAGGAGGAGGAGTTGCAGTGATGGCTCAAGTTGGGATGGATGATGATTGGGCCACATGACAGACTGACGAGTGCAGGGGCTGGATTTGGAGTTTTGATTTTTTTTTTTATTTTATTTTGTCACAACATTATATACAAGAACATATATTGAAAGGAAACAATAGAACAGGAATGGTAGGCACTTTTTTGCACTTATGCACACCCCTTATAGTCCTCTTAGGAATGGGGTGAAGTTAATGGTAGACAGTTTTTGGTTAAAGCTTTTGGGAGTTGGAGAAGAGACCACAGAGTCAGGTAGCATATTCCAAGTATTAACAACTCTGTTACAAAAGTCATATTTTCTGCAATCAAGATTGAAGCAGTTAACATTAAGTTTGAATCTATTGTTTGCTCTTGTATTATTGCTATTGAAGCTGAAGTAGTCTTTAACAGGAAGGACATTGCAATAGATGATTCTATGTGTTAAACACAGGTCTTGTCGGAATCGGTGGAGTTCTAAGTTTTCTAATCCCAGGATTTCAAGTCTGGTGGAATAAGGTATTTTGTTGTTTACAGAGGAGCGGAGAACTCTTCTTGTAAAATATTTCTTGTAAAATATTTACTGAGGGAAAACCCGGAACTCTCAGATTCGGGTTTTCCCAGATGTGCCAGTATACCTACTCTAATAAATTGAACTTTAAGAAATGCTTGCCTCAGAGTTTTTAATTGGAGTTGGGGATTTCTGGAATGCTGACATTAGTACTGTATTTCCTTGAAAATAAGATCTAACTGGAAAATAAGCCCTAATGCGTCTTTTGGAGGAAAAATTAATATAAGACCCAGTCTTATTTTCAGGAAAACATGGGTACCTACTGAATGTATAATAAGAATAAGAAGGGCCGGTTTAGCTCTGCCTGGTAAGGCCTGTTATTAAGAACACAAAGCCTGCAATTACTGCAGGTTCGAGCCCGGCCCAAGGTTGACTCAGCCTTCCATCCTTTATAAGGTAGGTAAAATGAGGACCCAGATTGTTGGGGGGGCAATAAGTTGACTTTGTAAATATATACAAATAGAATGAGACTATTGCCCTATACATTGTAAGCCGCCCTGAGTCTTCGGAGAAGGGCGGGGTATAAATGTAAACAAAAAAAAAAAAAAGAATAAAAAACAAGAAACAAAAACAAGGACCTCTCATTGGATCTAAGTTGTTGTGTAATGAAGTTCATTCCATACCACCAGACCATTAAGCTGCCATTTTAAAAAATGACTCTGCATAAGCCAATGTGGTGTAGTGTTTACATTTATTGTTGGTCTTGAATTATAGAAAATCAGAGTCATGTCCATTCTTAGTTATGGCACATCACTGAGTGACGTTAGGCCAAAAACATTTTTCCTGAGCCAATTTTATTTCATGGATTGTTGCAGGGATAAATGGAGATCCCCATATAAGTGACTTCAAACTCCTGGAGATAGGCATGATATAAATCAAAGGATTAAAAAAAATAACTTATTAAATATACATTCATAGATCATTTTTAAGGTATATATTTAATATATATTTTCCATTTCCGTTTGATAATATTTTGAAATAAGTATTGCATTGTGGTATTTAGGAAATTGAAGAATATTTATGATCATATGTTAACAATGGATTACAGCAATTTGAATTAGAATTTAAAACTTCATATTCCTCTAGCATCTCTATCTGTCCTCTTAAGACTTCTGGTTGTGTTGAAGTGACTACCAAACTTTCCAACCAGCATGGTATTTGGGTATGATTTTGGGAAATCATATATTCACTGTTTGAGTCTAGCCCCAGAAGTTGTGAAAATTGAGTAGGTAGGTATAGGGTAAAGCAAAACTACATACTGATTAGGGCAGATATATTTCTTGCACTGAATGTAGGGGAAGCAGGGGGGGAAAGATACTTTTTTCTCAAGTAATTCTTATTTGATTTAAGAAAAGTATTCTTGAAATTCTTTCAGGAGAAGAATTTCAGATAAATTTTCTTGATGGAGCAATTATAGCTTTGTATTTATTTAAATAAGTGGTGACTTGTTTTATTGTATTAATGTACCACCTTTCTTTATACCTACATGTCTCCAGTTATCCATAGCCTCTTGGCCTCCACATTTGAATTTAATCTGAAAGGAAGGCCTGATAAAAACTGCTTTCATTGGAGTTACTCAACAGTAGCAGTACTACCTCTGCTATGCAGATGTATCTTTCCTCTAAACAAATTTGAAAAAGTCATTCACATAAATTTAGAGATGGGAGGAGTAAATTTCAAAAGGTTATTTGTGCCAGGTTTAATTGGAAATTCTCTTGTTAGCATACGCGCATGACTTTCAACAGCTCCACTAGCAGGAGCTTCATTAAGTTCAGCATACATCTGTTCTTCAGATTTAAGAATAAGCCACAGGCTAATGTTTAACTTACATTTTTTTTCTCCCTTCTTTTTCTCCTCCATGCCTGCTATCTTCCCCATCTCCAAGTCTGATTGCTTCTATTTCAAATCCTTCAAAGTAAATTAGACAATTGTTTTGATGGCTACTGCTCCAAAGGGGTGTTCTTGAATTTTACCTTCAATGTACTAATTAAATTGTATATAATAGTGACAGCACATTGACACTGCAGAAGTAAATGATCCAATCTGTTGGCAGTTGAGAAACATTTGAAGTTAAGTTAATTTCATTTATCTTGACCAATGTGAACATTATGAAGTGGGATATTTCAGGCAGAAAAATATCCTGAAGCATATTTGGCTGGCTGGATTGGTATTTCTAATTTAATAGAATGACATAACCAATTATTATTATTTGAAGATCAATTATCTAAGTAGATGTTATTGGGTTGGATGGATATATAGTCTTCCTGTGAACAGCATTACTGTGTCTTGAGTTTGACACCCCTGGTCTAGAATCTCAGGTTTTAAAAAGTTTTTTTTTTAAATTAAAAAAAATGGTATCATGGTGACCTGAACTATATGCAATATTCCAAGTATGGTCTCACTAGTGCAGCAGAAAGTGGTACTATAGCCTTACTGAAAGTCCAAGTATACTATGTCCACAGCATTTTCCTGATCCACTGATTTAATCATTTTAACAATGAAGGTAATAGGGAGTTTTGATATGATCTGGAGCCATGGTGGTGCAGTTCTACACTTAGGCAAAAAAACCCAAAATGCACAGGTACAGTATATGTCTGTGATGGCAAACCTAGCCTTATTGGTGGGCATATGAGTTAAGCTCCCCAGCTGATTTTTAGGCCTTCTGGCCCACCAGAAGTAGGGAAACAGGCTGTTTTCTGCCTCTGGAGAGTCTCGGGAGATGGTGGGGAAGGCCCATTTTTCTCTCTCACCAGGTTCCAGAGCCTTTCTTGGAGTCTGGGGTGGGCAAAAAGACCTTCCCCACTCCCCGGAGGCTCTGGAGGCTGGAAACAGCCCGTTTGCCAACTTCCAGTTGGACCCGAAGGCCCTTTTTTGCTGTCCCCAGGCTCTAGAGCCTCTCTAGGAATCTGAGGAGGGTGAAAAAAGCCTTCCCCACCCCCTGGAGGATCTCTGGAGGCCAGAAACAACCCATTTGCCAATTTCCAGAGGACCTCCGGGGTGTGGGGAAGGCCATTTTCACCCTCCCCAGATGCCTAGAAAGGCCTATCAGGCCATCACATGCCAAAAGCAGGGGGGGAGCTGGGGGGAGGTCACGCATACATGTGTGGAGTGGGGCACATAGAATTATGGGTGTGGGCTCACACGTGCGCAACCCCTCTGGCACACAATGGCAAAAAGGTTAGCCATCACTGGTATATGTGATAACATGCTCAATAATAGTAACTATAGTAACTATTAAAAGGGATCTTGGAGTCCTAGTGTACAATCATTTAAATATGAGCCAGCAGTGTGCTGCAACTGCCAAAAAAGCCAACACAGTTCTAGGCTGCATAAACAGAGGGATAAAATCAAGGTCACATGATGTTTTAATACCAATTTATAATACCTTGGTAAAGCCACACATTGATCACTGCATTCAGTTTTGGTTGCCACAATGTAAAAAAAGATGTTAAGACTCTAGGAAAAAAGTGCACAGTGCACCTCTTACCAATTCCTTGCCTATTTTGACTTGCATTCTTACTCTATATTCCCCTGTGCTGCTTTTGAAAGATTGGTCTATTTCTTCTTTAGGTGTAAAGACAGATGCAAAAAAGGGATTAAGCAGTTTTGCTTTCCTTGCTTCTTGTCACCTTCTTGCATCTTCTCCCATTAGTGGACCTATCATTACCTTGGGTTTTTTCTTTTTCCTACACATTGAAAGAAATCGTTTTATTGTACCTTTCTGGCATTAGTTGCTAGTCTTACCTCATTCTGGATCTTAGCTTTCCTGGCTTCCTCTTTGCAGAATAGGGTTATTTTCTTGTGTTTTGTTTTAATCATGTGTCCCTCTATCTATTTTTTTAATACTTGCTCTTTTTCTCACTCAATTTATCCAAAAATTCTTTGTTCAACCATGCTGGTTTTATCTAGCGTTTCTGATTTTTCTTTTTTGTGTGTGTGCTATTTTTTTTTTTTTTGACCTTTATTGTCTAATTTTTTTAGAGTTTCCCAAGCATCTTGAACTATTTTTTTTTCTTTCTAGGATTTTTATCCTTGTAATCTTTCCTAAACTCTCTCTTATTAATATTGAAATCAGTTTTCTTAAATCTAGAATGCCAGTCTGACTTTGTTCTGTTGCTTGTATCTGTATTATGTTGAATTCCAGTATGTCATGGTGGCTCTGACACTAAATTCCTATTACTTCTACTCTCTCAACCATTTCATCCCTATTAATAAGAGGGATTATTAAGTTCAATATAGCCGTCCATCTAGTTCCCTGCTCTATCTTTGTGTGACAGAATTGTCAGCTAGGGACATCAGGAACTGGTTTGACCTCCCACTCACTGCAGAATTCATTTCCCAGTTGATGTCAGGAGAGTTAAATTCCATATTATTACAGTTTCTTATATATAAAATGTAACCCCCACGTTTGTTGGGTTTGCTCTTTTGAACAATTTATATCTTTCTAGCTAGGTGTTTCAATCATAGGTTTCACCCACCTAGTTTCAGTAATAGCAACAATATCGTACTACCTCATGTAGTAGGATTTCAAGCTCTCCCTGTTTGTTCCCCATACGATGAGCAGTCAACCTTTTTGGATTTTTTTACTTTTGACATGCTGCCATTGGCCTTCCTCCTGGCTAGTAGTTGTTTCTTCTTTTTTGTGTTTGGTTTAGATACTGACTTCTGCCTTGACTAGAAGTTCACCATGTTCATTGATGAGTCTCAGGGAGGCTAGTCTTAGAGTGACTACCTTCTCATTTCCAACTATTTTTCAATGGTATGTTCCCTCTAATCTTTTGTTACCAACATAATACTTACAGATGTTTCAGTGAATCATTCTAGTGACTACATTATGGTGTTGTTTATAATAAGTTGGTGCGATCTTCTTGTACAAGCTAATTAAATTATATCTAGTTTCTTCTGCTCCTTTGCACAATCCACACTTCGAATCATTTGAAGATTTTTTTTATCCAATTCTGGCCCTGATTGAATTAGTTCAAATAACTTGTTTTGAGCAGCCAAAATCAAGCCTTCAGTTTCTTTTCCTAATGTTCTAGTTATAAGTAATTGCCAGATTCTAACTTTAAGCACTTTCCCCTCAATCTTTTGTACAATTTGGCCATGTAATTCTTTTACCTGCCAGCATTCTGTTTGTGTTTTTATTACTTTATTCATATACATATTATATGAATCATATACAAATATACACATTCATGTTTTTCATTTAGTTCCATTTTTAAAAAAAACTTGCATTAATGTTTGTTTTTGGCTGCCTTTTACTTAATCAATCAATGCATGCTTTTCTTCTTTGAAAGATTGACTTGAAGTAAACCTCCTTCTTCATTTCTAGGGGGCATGTATAATTGATCAATATCTCTGTCCAGTTCAGCTTGTATACAACTAATAATTTCAGCAGTGCATTGTATCACAGGTATGACACAGGTATTGATGGATTTTGCTGGGACTGGGAGGCATTTCCAATTGGAACAATGCATTGATTAGACCATGTGATGGACATGTGAGTGCATGGGAAAGGGACTTGGACTTTCTTTTGGTGAGGAAAACCTGGAAGCTTTCAGATTTGGGTTTTTCCAGATGTGCCAATATGACATCCCTAATAAAATGGAACTTTGAGGAACTTCTAGCCTCGGAGTTTTCTTTCATTGGGGGTATTACTTGGAACCCTGACATCTGGAAGATGTTTCTTCCAAAGTTGACAAGCCCATATTTTTCATTTCCAAACACTAATTCCATCTCCTTCGCTTCATTTTTTTTCTATAAACATTGTAATGTTTTTACTGACGCCAATTGTTTCCAAATATTTGATGATCCAATGATCTGGCAATAAATCAAATGCCTTTTTATAATCAATCCAGACCATATGCACAATAAATTAGTTTATTGGTTTTGCAATTTTCCAAAATGATTTTATCAATCAGAAGCTGATCTTTTGTACCTCCGCTTTTTCATTTAACTGCTGCATTTCCTTTTCACTATTAATGCTTGTGAATTCACATTGTAGGAAAGCATTTAAAAGCATTATTAGCTATTATTGTTGTTGTTTACATAGACAGCCAAATATTTAGCATGGATTTGGCCTTTTTACCTACCTATCAAGTCTTTCCCAAGGATCTTGGATAGGCAGACATGTTCCAAGTAAAGCTATTTCTTGCAATTGACTGTTGGTGATTTTGTCAATACTGATGATTCAACTGTTTATTATTATTATTATTCACTGGAATAATAAAAACATTGAGTAATTCTATACTATTGCTGAAAAATAATAAGCAGATTCTAAAGGAAAAAAATCCCTTTAGGTTTAGGTTAAAGCTATCACTGTTACACGTTCATTTTTTGAATGAAACATGATATTGTTAAAACTACTGCTGTAGAAGTGAACTCAAAAGCATAACAAATGTTTTGTTCCATGAATCTACACTGGCCAAAATTTAAAAAGTCATGAAGAAAATTCAAAATAACCAACATATTTTTGCCATGAGTATTCTGAAGAACGAATGTCCCTATATCTGAAGGACTAGCCCATATGGTTTGGAAAGTAGTTTTTCATATATCATATTGTTTTTTTAAAAAGCCACCTGTACATGCCTGTACATAAAACCTTCATTCTTAATGGTGTTCAGAATTGTTAACAAAATAAAATGGCCATGATTAGAGGTATCTTTGGAACACAGCCAGTGTCTTTGTATCACGTGAACCATCTCATAGACCATATGGATTTTTTTCTGTAATTATTTTATTATTGGATTTCCTGCCATTCTTGTTGGTCTGCTAAACATTGTACTTACTGAGCCAACACCATTACAAAGAAGGGTTCCCATGCCATGTGTTCCTTAAATATGCGCTTATTGTATTATGTAGATTCCTTTTAAGAAAAACATTTTATTAAATGATTATATTTTTAAACAAAAGTGCCAAGTGACATTTCATTCACCCTCTATTAGCTTTCTAGCCTTATCTGACAGTTTGGAACAGGTGAAAATTTGCCTCAGTTGTATTTGCCAAGATGCTAGCACTCTGACACACTAAGTAAATATTATTATTAGGGCATAGAAACCCTATCAGACAAAAGAAGTAGCCAATTTCTCATCAGTTTGTGTCACATCTGTGCACAATTATCTTTTCTACTTCCTCCAGATAAACTGGAGTAATAAATAGCTGTGAGAAATTTGCTGGGCAGGAATCATTTGCTGCCTCATAAACTCATAACCAAGTGAAGCCATCACTTACAAGAACAATTAAACAATCCTTTAAACATTGCTGCTCTGGAAGAGTTTAAGTGAAGGGGATATTCTGCAGAACAGTAAATTAGCCTGCCTCCTCCTCCACATAATACACCTTCCCCCACAAAAAAATAAAACCAAGAAGTTGGCTCCATGTTTTTTTAAAATAATGTTCAAAGTTCTTTAAATTTGACATTATTCTCTGTGCTTCCAAACTGCCTAGATTTCAACACGTTCTCTATGATTTGTGATCTAATTACCATTTCTCATTATATGTGCTACACTAAAAGAGCAAATGAGCATTTGAGGATTTTGTTGTTGCTGGAATTGTAGCTGTTGTCTAATGTAAGTTATTTATGGCAGGAACCTTTCAACAGCCCTTTTGCTACAACTGTCAAAGGAAGAATTGTACCTTGCCCAAGAAATTTAATCAAATAAGCAAAACTTAAAAAGGCGAGAGCTGAATGATCCACAAGCACTTGGATATATTAATGAGCAGCTGCATTACTTTAAACTCTTAATGTGGTAACTTGTAAATGGAATGCCCATGAATTCTTTTTTCCTTGATAATATATGTTTTTAAAATAAATCTTCTGAAAAATCATAGAGGATTATGCAGCAATATTTAGAGGTTCTCTGCAAAACAATGTTTGAAGACTTACTCTCAATCATGGACTTGAAAACATTTTTAGTTCTTGTGAAGAATTTTAAGTATCTTTCCCTACCTCTAATCCCACCTATCAGCACCCAGCTGACAGCTTTCCCACCCTATATGCTCTAAGAACCAACATTCATGTGTGATGACCATGACCTAAAAGTGAGCTCTGATACAGATTTTTTTTTTAGATTAAAAAATCATTGCATTTCTTCATAAAACCACTGACTTGGAAGTTTAGGTAGCTATCTTGTTTGTTATCTTCCTCCTTCTCTAGATAATTTTATCAATCTGGACTGAATATAGGGTTAGCCATCTGACTGGATGACTTCAGATTTACTAAATATATTCTGTTTTCAGATGAGGAAAATGTAGAATAAATTATGCTTCACAAAAAGAAGGCAAAGAAAGCCTCACCTCCAGTCAATGAGGATGTGGCTAATCCTTTGCTGTCTTACTCCCCTGAAAGCAACTTGAAAAACAGTGTGATAAAGGAAAAATGATGTCAGCTCAATTTGCTGAGTTTTTTCAAGAGCTGGGGATTTTGAAGACAGTTATAGCGCATTCATATGAGCCAATGTAACTGTATCTAAAATTCTTTTCTCTTAACTCATTTTAAAATTTTGGTTAGTTTCCTCCCTACAGAACTGAAAGATAAAGGTGTTTATTTGTGTTTTTTTAAACAACTACTCTGTAATGATCTGTTCACTCCAACCCATAATAGAATTCTAGATTCACCTCCCCCACACACAATAATATTAATATTTCTGAAATATCTTCACATTCTAGTTGAAATAAATATAAATGTGTGAGTCTGTCCCATAGTTAAACCAAAATGAAGTTTTCAGCTTGCCCAGTGGGAAACTTAGTCCCCTTTTAATATACGATTCACGGTGTTAGTTATCTAATATTGTATTTCTTCTACTCAGTGTGGTCAAATAACAAAATCTATGTGGCCATAAAATGCTTATTTGTGCACCATATGCTTCTTGCTATTCTAAAATGATTAAGCAAGCATTGAGGATGCCAAAGATGTCATATGGTATAGCTGTCATTTTACTGATTATGTACTTATATACAATAAACAAAGTAATAAATAAGCATGCAAAATAATTATTCATGTGGGTGATGCTTATACAATAAAGTTTTTTTCTACAGATGCCCACTACAAGTTGTTAGTCTCTAGAAGTTAGTTTCCTAGCTATATCTGGTCCTTTTTACATTTTCTATCCTTTCTTCAGGCATCCATGAGTATTTGCAAATGTGCTTTCATTTTTATAACAAAATCATGAGATACATTATATTGAGAGAATGTGTTCAATCAAAATCCACTCACAGGAATTCATGGTTAACTTAGTAGATCTAAATGTCCTTATATCTTGGGTTGCCAAACACATGATCAGTGAATAAATATATACCTTGCAGGTACTTTCCTGATTTCTACTAAGAAATACATGCAATGTATTTTTTTATTACTCTACAAAATAATCAAAAGAAAATTGACATAATGAAAAGCAAAATGCCGTTTTCCTGCATCCACTTAATTTATAAGAATTATTATAAGCTATACATGAATATAAAAATGGTCCACTGATTTGTTTAAAGTATGTCCAAATACATAGCAAAAGGGAAGAAATGAATTTTTCATAGCAAATACTATGGGCAATTTTCCTCCTAGTAAATGTTGACCATTTCATGAATGGTCAACTATAGCTGCAACTATTTTGTGATAGTGCTGATGCTCTCATAATTTCAAGCAAAACATTGAAACACAATTACCTTAAACATTCACATATTAGAGAAATGTACAAATAAAAAATTATATATTAAAAGAAATATTCACAGAAATATTGTAGTGTATATAGTCTGAAAAAAACTAAGAAAAAAACAGTGCTATGCAAACTTTACAACTATACTTGTTGCAAACTAAGAGAAAGGAACTGTATTGTAATACTAACTTTTGCAAGTGGAATTTGTCTTACAGGGCTGATAAAGTTGGTCCTGTTGAATTTATGTAATATTGGAAGGTCAAGACCTTTATTCTGCTTGCATATATTTGCTCTATAAATGCTAAAATCTTCTCAGAATACTATAACAAATGAAACCAAGTAAAAAAAAACAAAACCTCAGCTTGCATTAAAACTTTCAATCTATTCCACTTCAAATAATTACTGTTGCTTGTTATAAGAAACTCCTTTATGCTGAGTTCATAAAGCCTGAAAAACCTTTTTCAGGAGAAGAACATCTAAGTAGTATGCAGATGTTTGGGGCTTAGTTCCCATAATGACCATGTGGCTGACATTAATGAAAGATATAGCAGGACATCTGTGGTACATGTTGATTATTTCCCCTCATCCATGCTGTTGTGGTTCTCAGCTTTCAAACCAGGGACTTTCCCAGATAATTGGAGAAGTTTGAAACAGAATGTTCTGCATGCAAAGAAGATGCTATACTAATGAACTATGGTGTTTTTCTGATGCTCCATTAGTGTTACTGCTATTACATTGTTATGCTACCACTATTCCCACTACTGCTGCTACTACTATTTCCTTTGCTAAGATATAAAGACACACTCAGTTTGAGCTCAGGGTCCATGAAGTTTTCTTTGCAACAACATGACAGTGGTCTGACTTTCACTTCCTTTGGGATTTACCCTTCCTACTACAGCTCTATTACTATTTAAATATTAATAGTGGTAGAAATAATAGTTAATAATATGAACATTTTTTAAAACTAGGGCTCCTAGGTTTTTCTACCTAGGAAACTTGCACTTTATATTATCTCTTTATCTTAAAAAAAAGTCATGGATTTTTTTATAAAAAGTTTTTTATTTTTTATTTTCTTATACACATATTATAAATGTACATAAAAAGTCATGGATTCAAGATGTGTTGAAATAATTGGCTGAAGGAGAGGGGTCTCTGCCAAGGGGAGTAAAGGGACATTCCAGTTTAGAGTACAACTGGGAGGAGGAAATGTCTGAAATCAAATCCTTAAATCCATGTCTGCCATTTTGTAAGGGAAGGCAGACAATCTGCTGAGATTCTTGTAACATAGGTGATTAATAATAATATTTTTGAGTCTATCCATGAATGGTTCTGTTGTTTGCCCCTGATACAAATATAGATAATACATTACTAGTGGGTTTCAGTTACAACAGACTCTTATGGGAACAAATGCTGAAGAAATATATTTCAGTTACTTATGGCAAATGTTGTAGGTTTAAACCACCGCCCCCCCCCTCAATAAAAGTCTTTGGACTGAATATCTTTTAAAAAATTTAAGGAATGTCATCAAGGGGAATTGACATCAGTCTAAGGTCATCTTCCGTACTCTTTCCAGAAACCTTCAAATTTCAAAATTATTGAAATTTAGTGTGGTCTCTTAATAAACCTTCAATTTCAACATTATTCTTTAAAAAAACAGTAGAAATTTGAATAATTTCATCTTTTCATCTAAAATGGTTGGATGCAACCATGTTATCTATGCAATATACAGTACATGTCTCGTTCTCAGCATTGAAATGGTCTTGAGTAGAAGTGAATGTGGTGGAACCACTGATCATTACATTCCTGTCAGCTGTACTCTTCCACTGTGGTCTTAGCACCCATGGGCTGTTCTTGAGATTTGAAAGCCTAACTACACCAGCACATAGAAAGATTGTTCACATGTATCTGGTTTTCATTTCACTGAAATAGAGTAAGGGAGATAATAATAGGTTCAGGAAAGCAGAGGGGTTCAATCATCAAGTTAGGACTGATCTATCTCCAAACAGTTATGATTGAAGACAGGACGACAGAGAAGGTTCAGTCATTATAAATATTCAATAAAACTGTGAAAGTGTTATCTTCCTTCTTTAAATATTCAAGCCACACATATCTCCTTGAAGCATGACTGCAAAGTAAAGGAACATACAGCTTTTGAATGGGTAGACACTGCTTTGCTTGGTGACAGTGCCTTTAGCATATCTGTTGCTGAAGTGGATAGCCAGTCAGGAACAACTGGTTCCACATCAACATTTTGTTAAGGCAAAAGTCTATACCTCTCTAAAATGTTTCACAAGGCAGAGAAATGCACCATCAGAAAACTAGATGAAGCAGCACCTCAGAGTAGCTTATTGTCAATCCCCAAATCCTAACAGTGATAATAGTAATAATTATAGTATTGTACTGGTTGCTGCATTGTTCATAGGTTTGTTTTGTATAATTTTGGTTTTATAAGTTGTATTTCCCCAACCTAGTGGGAAAAATGAATAGAAAATATTTACATCACTTGAGTGTGTATTACAGTTGACATGGAACTTAATTCTGTAGAATTCAATAGAAGATTCATCTGCAATTGTATAACATTTTTTTACCTGGGAATGAGATAAATAAGCATACAATTATCTGGGAATGAGACTTGCTTCTGGGCAGATAAGTATTGGATTACAGCAATGACAATTTAGTATGCCAAGATCAAACTCTGCAAGTGAACATTTTGGAACTGAAAGGAATCAGATGTCCTTGATCTCCTTTGGCCCTCTTGCCTATATTGGTCAGACTTTCATAAATCATATTTTGCTATTTATCTCAAACTTAACGTTGTTATGCACCGAGTGAGATTCCATTTTTTTAGCTTAAATTGCAGTGACAAAGCACCTTTGTATCTTTTTATTTGTTCCTTTTGTCAAAAGAATGAAGTTTTTTCCCTTTCTTTCCTTCTTTGTTTACAGAGGGTTTCTAATTCTTTTTTTTTTTTGTGGGGTGGGGGAGCAAAGGGAATATCAAGATACATTAGATATAGTGCAGTGATGGTGAACCTTTTTGGCACCGAATGCCCAAACTGGAATGCATGTGCATGTGCATGCATGTGTTTGTGCCAGAGCACCGGAAACCCAAAGCCCAGCTGGCCAGCATGCACATGCCTGTTGTTTGGCCATTTTCAGACCGGTTTTTGGGGCCATTTTCAGGCTGTTTTCCAGGCTGTTTTCAAGCCATTTTTGGGCTGTTTTGGGCCTGAAAAATGGCTTGAAAAACGGATCTGAAAACGGCCCAAAAACAGCCTGGAAAAGGCCCAGAAATGGCCCAAAAAAAAAAGGCCTGGGTTTTGGCCATTTTTAGGCCATTTTCCAGCATTCTGGTGCCCGCGAAGACCAGCTGGCCGGCGCAAAACCAGAAGAGCAGGGGGCGAGAGCACGCTTGCCCACAGAGTGGGCTCTGTGTGCCACCTCTGGCACATGTGCCATAGGTACGCCATCACGGATATATTTTGTTTAATAAAATCAAGCGAATACCAGAATAAGATTATTTTCCCTATGCATCTAATGTCTTTAAAATAAAATTTTATGAAGGCTATCATAGCAGATACCACTTCCAGGGGAGGAAGGTGCATAGGTTAAGAGTAGAATTAAGAAGACTCTATTTTGCTGTTTCGTTTGCTCCAGATGGATTTTTTTTCAACTTTGCCAGTCTCCTGTATTAATAGTCAATTGCTAGTGGATCTTGTGCCTAATTCTATATAATTTTATAGATGTCAAGTAAATACAATAAAAAGCAAAGGCAAGATTCAGAAGAAAATCAAATTTCTAATTTGGTTAGCAGTTTTCAAGGCTGTTAGCTTGGTCATCTTTGAAAATCAGAGGATAAGGAAATTGCATTTCCATGCAGCCTGAAAAGCAACAGTTAAATACAGATGAATGAAATAATAAATGTGTGTATGTAAACGTCTGTATATCTAAGAAGATTTTTGGATTCTAACATAAAAGACAACATTTAGAAGGCACAGCACTTCAACATGTACTTTCCATTGATGACTAATCTCTTCTTGTCCTTCAAGAAACATCTTGGAGTAAAATAACTATTCTTGGCCAATTTAGCATGTCTGGTATTAAATCTTCAGAAAAAAATGTGTATGTTATTGAGTGATTTTTTTTCCTAAGCGTCATATTGATTTCTGTAGTGGAAGCAAAGAGTTCCCAGATGTTAGCTTTTCAAGTCACTGACATTTCAGAGCTTTTTGGAGAAAAATGTTCACAGCTCTCTATCGAGTAAAGCTAGTGAAAATGCTCTCATATGTATACGAAAGGAAAACTGTGTCAATAATAATGTTACTTCTGCTCATATTTCTAATATTCTCATGCTAAGATCCATTAACAATATATCAATGCAGCAATCCAGAAAATCTTTATATAATGTCTATGTTAGATAAATATATTAGATACATATATTTATCTATTTCAGTAAATACATCTATACATTTGCTTTCTGTTGTTTATTTGCTTTCCCTTTAAATGATTTGCTTTCCCTATATGTGAAGAAATGTATTTCTAAGATCTGATAAGCTGAGAAAGAAATTAACAGGCCCAAACTTAGCCAATAAGTAGCTAGGAATGGACTTGGACTTTGGTTTCCCCAATTGTAGGCACTACAGTATACCACAAATGTTTTATCATGTAAGTTTTATGACCTTCCTTGAACTTGCATTCTATAATCTAAAACAGGGGTCTCCAACCTTGGCAACTTTCAGACTTGTGGACTTCAACTCCCAGAATTCCTCAGCCAGCTTTGTGGCTGAGGAACTCTAGGAGTTGAAGTCCACAAGTCTGAAAGTTGCCAAGGTTGGAGACCCCTGATCTAAAACATTGGTCCCTTCCAGCACTGGAAGGGAGACTTTTTTCATTAACCAACCAAATATGTAGCCATAGTAGATAAGTAGTAGTAGATGACTCCTCCATTATGTGTATGTTGGCGTTATTTTGGTTGTTTGAATAATAGATTAGTAATAAAGAAATCATTGGATGGCAGAACTCTCTGCTAATTCTCCTACTTCATTTTTGTTTCCTAGGCTATATACAATTAGTCCTCAATATGCAATCATTCATTTAGTGACCATTTGAAGTTACAATGGCACTGGAAAAAAAGTGACTTATGACCAGTTTTTACATTTATAACCATCGCGGCATCCCAATGTCCATGTGATCAGAATTCTGACACTTGGTAACTGGCATGTATTTATGATAGTTGCCGTGGGATCATGGGAACACCATTTGTAACCTTCCTAGCTGGCTTCTGACAAGCAAAGCCAGACTCCCTTAACAATCATACAATTTACTTAACAACTGTGGCAAAAAAAAAAAAAAGGTCATAAAATGGGGTAGAATTCACTTTACTGCCTTGCTTAGCTATGGAAATTTGGGCACAACTGTGATTAAAAGTCAAAGAATACCTGTAGTCCACATATAATTTTCTCCTTACTGTTTCCATCTTTGCCATTTCTGCCTCCAACCACAAGCAACATATGCTGCTTACATGTAATGTCGATTTGAGATTGAACTAGACTATCAAATTTATTTATTTATTATTTATTTATTTATTTTGTCACAACAATATATGTAAGTATCATACAAAAGATTATATAGTATATAAACATATATATGAGTAAATATTAGGAGGTATAAGCATATATATATATATATATAGGAAGAAGAAAAGAAAAACAATAGGACAGGAACGGTAGGCATGTTTGTGCGCTTATGCACGCCCCTTATGGTCCTCTTAGGAATGGGGTGAGGTCAATAGTAGAAAGTTTTTGGTTAAAGCTTTTAGGATTATGGGAAGAGACCACAGAGTCAGGTAAAGTATTCCAAGCACTGATGATTCTGTTACAGAAGTCATATTTTCTGCAATCTAGATTAAAGCGGTTGACATTAAGTTTAAATCTATTGGTTGCTCTTGTATTATTGCAATTAAAGCTGAAGTAGTCTTTAACAGAAAGGACATTACAATAGATGATTCTATGAGTTAAACTTAGGTCTTGTCGAAGGTGACGGAGTTCCAAGTTTTCTAAGCCTAGGATTTCAAGTCTGGTGGGATAAGGTATTTTGTTGTTTTCAGAGGAATGGAGAACTCTTCTTGTAAAATATTTCTGGACACGTTCAATTGTATTGATGTCAGAGATGTGGTGAGGGTTCCAAACAGGCGAGATGTATTCTAGAATTGGTCTAGCAAATGTTTTATATGCTCTGGTTAGTAGTGTAGTGTTTTTGGAAAAGAAGCTACGCAAGATTAGGTTTACAACTCTTAGAGCCTTTTTTGCTATGTAGTTGCAGTGGGCTTTGGCACTTAGATCATTTGACATGAAACCTCCAAGGTCTTTAATGGGGTGGGGGTAATCTGTAAGGTAATGTCCATCAAGTATGTACTTAGTGTTTGGGTTCTTTTTTCCTATATGTAAGACTGAGCATTTGCTGGTTGAGATTTGGAGTTGCCAAGTTTTAGATCAAGCGGTTAGGTGATCAAGGTCTTTTTGAATGATAGATGTATTGTCTGTGGTGTTAAATAGTTTGACATCATCATCAAAGAGAACACAATTACTTGAGATATGGTCACAAAGATCATTAATGTATAGTATAAAGAGTGTTGGTCCAAGGACGCTTCCTTGAGAAACGCCACTCTTGACAGGAACAGGATTTGGTAGAGCATTGCCAATTTTGACCACTTGTGGTCTGTTAGACAGAAAAGCAGATATCCATTTGTGAAGGGGTCCTGAAATGCCATAGGATATTAGTTTTAGGAGAAGTTTATTGTGTACTACTGAGTCAAAAGCTTTGCAGAAGTCTATGTAGATTGCATCTATTGTTTTGCCTTGATCAATTTGTAGTCCATATGTTTTTACAGTGGAGAAGTTGTAAGTTGCATGATAATTTTTTCCTGTAACCAAATTGTTTATTGGAGAGTAGGTTGTTAGTTTCTAAGTGTGAGGTAATGGATTGGTTGATGATTGATTCCATGACTTTGCAGATGACACAGCACAGAGAGATTGGTCTGTAATTTTTGACTAAACTGGGGTCTCCTTTTTTGAAGATAGAGATGACTGTGGCTAGACCAAAGTTTGGGAAGGGAACTGGTCGTGAAAGCTTTGTCAAAGATTATGCTTAGGGGTTCTGCTCCATATTAGTGGAAAGTTTTTTTAAGAAGTATGCACATAGTCCATCAGGTCCAATAGATAGCGATGGTTTCAAGTTATGAAGAGCTTTTCCAACATTATCTTCTGTGAAATCTATATGGGTTAAGTCATCATATTCATTGCTGGTACGTTTGTGGAATGTCGGATATGTGTCATCACTGTTAACAAAAACTGAGCCAAAGAAAATATTAAAGAGGTTAGCTTTAACTGTTTCGTCATTGCATTCTTTGCTGTTAGAATCTTTTAGTGGTGGGATGTATCTTGAGTCTTTAAGTTTATTGTTAACAAAATTATAAAAGGCACGATTGGAATTTGTGAACAGAAGGTCCTCTTCTTGCTTGGTGTGGTAATTTGTGCATTCAGTTTTTATTTGGTTGCATATATTAGTGAACATATATTACTGAATTAGTGAACTTCCTCTGTGTCTGCCTCAATGGTTGAAGCATGAACTTCGATAACTGTCATATTAAGGGTTGTCCACAACATTTAAATGATAGTATTCTGTCATAGACTGCACTGTACCCAAGTATTATTTTTTACTATACCATTCCAGATTATATAAAAACAGTTTCTTCTTTGATTTTTCTGTCCCAAGTAATAAATAGCATGATCTTATGACTGAAAGTCTATTCCAATTTGCTAATGTCTGAAATGTCAATGTGTAGTCGATTCATTTCATCTTTCACTGTGCTGAGCCGGCCTTGTTTATGCTTCTTTCATTCCATGTTTCTACTGTATTTCTGTCTTTGTAGCTTTGGATTTTGTTTTATAAGTTGCAACATCAGCAACTAGATATCTCGAAGGTTTTAATCTAGTAGTATTATAAACACTCTGAAAGTTCTTCACTTTTTCTTCTGTAGCATGTTCATTGCCATCTGACCTAGAGGTGGTATTCAGAAAGTTCTGAGCAATTCTGGAGAACCGGTAGCAGAAATTTTGAGTAGTTTGGAAAACCGGTAAATACCACCTCTGGCTGGCTCCACCCGCTTCTATTCTCTGCTTCCTGAGTCCCAGCTGATCAGGAGGAAATGATGATTTTACAGTATCCTTCCCCTGGAGTGGGGTGGGAATGGAGATTTTACAGTATCCTTCCCCTGTCATGCCCACCAAGCCACACCCACCAAGCCATGACATGCTCACCAAGCCATGTCCACAGGACCAGTAGTAAAAAAATTTGAATCCCACCACTGATCTGACCTGAGGGTCTGATCATCTAGCCTATAACATCAATCTTTTTTTTTCTACCTATGTAGGGTTTTTTGGGGGGTGGGAAGATAGGGGTGAGTTATCTTTGCCTTCTCCTGCATAATATGAAATGATGCATTTATTTATTTATTTCGATTTTTATACCGCCCTTCTCCCGAAGGACTCAGGGCAGTGTACAGCCAAGTAAAACTACAGTATATACAGATTAAAAAAAATTAAAAGAAAACATATTATATTGTGGCCGAAAATTTAAAACAGTTTAAAATCTTAAAATATAAATAACCCCAATAAAAATTTTAATCCAGTCCCGCTTGAATGAATAGGTGCGTTTTCAGCTCACAGCGAAAAGTCCGAAGATCAGGCACTTAACGTAAACCAGGGGGAAGTTCATTCCAAAGCGTAGGAGCTCCAACAGAGAAGGCCCTTCCTCTGAGGGCCGCCAACCGACATTGCTTGGCGGACGGCACCCTGAGAAGGCCCTCTCTGTGTGAGCGTACGGGTCGGTGGGAGGCAAAAGGTAACAGCAGGCGGTCCTGTAAGTACCCGGGTCCTAAGCCATGGAGCGCTTTAAAGGTGGTAACCAGAATCTTGAAGCGCACCCGAAAGACTACAGGAAGCCAGTGCAAACTGCGCAGGATTGGTGTTACATGGGAGCAACGAGTTGCTCCCACTATTACCCGCGCAGCTGCATTCTGGACTAGCTGCAGCCTCCGGGTGCACCTCAAGGGCAGCCCCATGTAGAGAGCATTGCAATAGTCCAGGCGGGAAGTGACAAGGGCATGAGTGACCATGCATAAGGCATCCCGGTCAAGGAAGGGGTGCAACTGGCGCACCAAGCGTACTTGGTGGAAGGCCCTCTTGGAGACGGCCGCCAAATGATCATCAAACGACAGACGCCCATCCAAGAGGACACCAAATTGCGCACCCTCTCCGTTGGGGCCAATAACTCTCCCCCCACAGCCAGCTGCGGCTGCAGCTGACTGTATCGGGGTGCCAGCATCCACAGCCACTCCATCTTGGAGGGATTGAGCTTGAGTCTGTTTCTCCCCATCAAGACCCGTACGGCTTCCAGACACCAGGACAGCAGTTCGACAGCTTCGTTGGGGTGGTCTGGGGTGGAAAAGTACAGCTGAGTGTCATCAACGTACAGATGATAACTCACCCCGAAACCACTGATGACCTCACCCAGCGGCTTCATGTAGTTGTTGAACAGGAGGGGCGAGAGAATCGATCCCTGAGGCACCTCACAAGTAAAGCGCCTCACGGTTGACCTCTGCCCCCCTGTCAACACCATCTGCGACCGGTCGGAGAGATAGGAGGAGAACCACTGATAAACGGTGCCTCCCACTCCCAACTCCTCCAACCGGTGCAGCAAGATACCATGGTCGATGGTATCAAAAGCCGCTGAGATATCTAATAGGACCAGGGCAGAGGAACAACCCCTATCCCTGGCCCTCCAGAGGTCATCCACCAACGCGACCAAAGCTGTCTCCGTACTGTGACCAGACCGGAAGCCAGACTGGAACAGGTCTAGATAGACGGCTTCATCCAGGTACCGGGGAAGCTGACATGCAACCACACTCTCTACAACCTTCGCCACAAAGCGAAGGTTGGAGACTGGACAATAATTTCCCAAAATAGCTGGGTCCAGGGAAGGCTTCTTGAGGAGGGGTCTCACCACCGCCTCTTTCAAGGCGGCGGGGAAAACCCCTTCCAACAATGAAGCATTTATAATTCCCCGGAGCCAGCCTCATGTCACTTCCTGAGTAGCCAGCACCAGCCAGGAAGGACACGGGTCCAGTAAACATGTGGTCGCATGCAGCCTCCCCAGTAACCTGTCCACGTCCTCAAGAGCCACAGTCTCAAACTCATCCCAAACAACCTCAACAAGACGTGCCTCTGCCATCCCACCTGGATCATCGCAATTTTGGTCTAAACTATCCCGAAGCTGAACGATTTTATCGTATAGATAACCGTTAAACTCCTCAGCACGTCCCTGTAGGGGGTCATCCCGTCCCTCCTGATGAAGGAGGGAACGAGTCACCCAGAACAGGGCGGCCGGGTGGTTATCTGCCGATGCAATGAGGGTGGAAACATAAGAACGCTTCGCCTCCCTCATTGCCACTAGGTAGGTCTTAGTAAAAGATCTCACTAGTGTCCGATCAGCCTCGAACGGCTAGACCTCCAGGTACTGTTACAGGTACATTTGCTGTTGCTGTTGAAATGATCATCCACCACTAGCATCTTTATGTATTACTGCCTGCCTAATAAATAAGCTGGGCATTTAAGATGATATTCACACATATACCCCCAGAGTTCTTTGATTCTGATTCTACAAGCCCTTCCCTTAGCACAATGAGACAACATAGTATACATGATCTGACGATTTGAAATATTTGCTGGAGTTTTATATGCTTAAAAATATTAAATGTATTTAATTATTTGAGTCACCAATACAATTTTCACTTTTTAACTATAGGAAAATAGGCCCATTTCCTTACACTAACTTGTTCAAGATCAGGAATGTTTCTCTGGGTACATCTTAAACTGCTCACTGGAATCAAGTAGCTAATATGTCACATATGAAAAAAATCCAAATGATAAATAGATGGCAAAAAAGAGATACAGTACACTCTATTTCAGTGCTATTATCTAATTGTCCTTTATATTTTTGCAAACTAGTCCTAAGGTAATCATAATCCAATAATACTAAGCAGTATTCATGCTTAGTATGAATATTGTTGCAAGACTGAAAGGGAGGCACTGTGGCATACAGTAGTAGTAGTAGTAGAACACACTCTTTAAAGCATAGCTCTGACTACTTTTTCTATTCACTTTCAGTGCACTTTCAAATTCTAAGAAACTGTCAAAATGTAAAGTGCATCACTGACCTGTGGTAATCAGAACTGAAGATGCAGTTCTAAATCATCTTGCCAACAATTGCTCAGTTAATACCATTTCTTTAATACTAACCAACAGGTTGGAAGAGCCAATTACATTCAAATTAACATGTATGTTGTGATGCAGTGCTATAGAATAATTATTCCTATTCTATTTGCTATTAAGCAGGGCCAACAGAAGCTGATATCTCCAAAAGACAGGGTTTCCTCCCCTCCAATCCATTCTATCTTATTCTCCATAGGTTTCACCCATTCACCTACCGGAATCCTGATAATTAGCTTCCACCCCCTCTCCTTCTGCATAAGTGCATATGTAACTTATATCCATATGGAAGGAGAAGGAGAAAACCGTAAAGCAAATGTGCAGGTTCACCCTCAGGCAAATTAACTGATATCAAGAGAAGACAAATAGCAGTTTGTATTTATTTCTATTTCATCATTCTACCTAACCCCCACCATAAATTAAAAACTAAAACTTTAATCCAATTTCATAAAGATAACTAATGGGAAGGGGCTGATTAAAGAAATCATGTGTCTCCTTGATGGAAGCAGTCTTTCCCCCAACTCTGCATGAAACATTAATATGGTCTATGGAATACCATCCCATAAACCAAGGGATGGCAGCTTAAAGATATTTTTAAAAATCATGGAAAGAAACGTATCTTGCTAGCATTTGCATTGGTTTTTTTTACATATATTGTTATATATAATTTACTACCTCTGATGAAGTAGCTTCATATATTCTGAAAAGATATGACCCTACATTTGTTCTTCTCTTTGCCAATTGGATTATTCTTTCATTTCCTCTGTAGAATAAGAGCCTGCTTTTACAAATACAAAATGAAGATTTGCTGCTGAAAGCAGAATTGCCCTGGGAAAGGCATAATTATAGGACTGTACATTTGGAGTCTTCGGTTATAGGTTCAGTGTCCCTTGAAACAGATGGATAAGCAGGTGTGGTGTCATTGCCATAGCTGTATAACAGATGGTCATTCAGTACACACAGAGCAGGGCAGTACCCATTGGTTATATAAATGATGCATATTAAAAAGAAGTGCATGGTGGCCTTGAATTCCAGCTCCCAAATCTCTGGAGTCAGTGAAGATTGTAGCAGAAAGGTGTGAAGGAATCAACGTGGCCACTGGTATTCCAACCAGATGTTTCCTGAAAATATTCTACTTTACTCTCAAATTTGTCTCCTGCTCTTGAGGATTGTTGAAGGAATCACTGTAACATTATTTGAAGATAGTTTTGGTTTGCTCTTCAAGCCTTTGCAGCAGATGCCGTCACTGTAACATTGGGAGGATATCAGCAAACATTTGTTCAGGGATAATTAGGGGGCACATGTAGTGACTTACTAAACAGATTATCAGTGACTAGCTTATAAAAATAATTTTCCCAATGAGGAATCTGAAAAAGGATTATTTTTTCTGGCAGAACTGTAATGATGAGTACTTTTTCATTTATAAGATTTTTTTTTCATTCTAGCCTGAGATGCAGTTAACTGTGGGATCAACCCTTTGCTCCATCAAAGAGGACCATGCCTGCTTTGCCTCCTAGGTATGTGTCTCTCCGTGTGTATTGGATACACAGTACTTTTGCTTGCCACCTCTTTTTTCTATTCTTCATTTGGTCTTTCTTATAGGCCAATTTGGTTTCTCCAATACTTAGTAAGCCTTCACGGTAAACTCCGTCCCTCCAAGACGGAGTGGCTGTGGATGCCGACATCCCGATTCAGCCAGCTGCAGCCGCGGCTGGCTGTTGGAGGCGAGTTATTGGCCCCAAAGGATAGGGTGAGCAACTTAGGTGTCCTCCTGGATGATCGGCTGTCGCTTGAAGATCATTTGACGGCCGTCTCCAGGAGGGCCTTCCACCAGGTTCGCCTGGTTCGGCAGTTGCGCCCCTTCCTTGATCGGGATGCCTTGTGCACGGTCACTCATGCGCTCGTTACCTCTCGCTTGGATTATTGTAATGCTCTCTACATGGGGCTCCCCTTGAAGTGCACTCGGAGGCTTCAGTTAGTCCAGAATGCAGCTGTGCGGGTGATAGAGGGAGCTACGCATAGCTCCCACGTAACACCGCTCCTGCGCAGACTGCACTGGCTACCTGTGGCCTTTCGAGTGCACTTTAAGGTGTTGGTTACGACCTTTAAAGCGCTCCATGGCTTAGGGCCTGGGTACTTACGGGACCGCCTGCTGTTACCACATGCCTCCCACCGACCCGTACGCTCTCACAGAGAGGGACTTCTCAGGGTGCCGTCCGCCAAACAATGCCGGCTGGCGGCCCCCAGGGGAAGGGCCTTCTCTGTGGGGGTTCCCACACTCTGGAACGAGCTTCCCCCAAGCTTACGCCAAATACCTGACCTTCGGACATTCCGTCGCGAACTGAAGACATACCTTTTTATTTGCGCGGGGCTGGCTTGAATTGAATTTTAATTTTTAAATTTTGTAAATTTTATTAATTTTAAATGGGGTTTTTAGTTCATGGCATATTTTAATTTTTTCAGGCTAATTTTAAAATAAGTTTTTTAAATTGTATTTTAATTTGTATATTGTATGTTTTATCTTGCCTGTACACCGCCCTGAGTCCTTCGGGAGAAGGGCGGTATAAAAATCAAATAAATAAAAATAAATAAATAAATAAAATAAATAAAACTAGTTTCAATGCATTTTTGACACTACCATTCAGATAGTCTTCTATCTTCTTCAACTGGCTGATGTACAATACTTACAACATTCCACATGCCAGGATCAAGCCCAGAGATAAGACAGTGAGATCTAATCAAGTCCAATCCTAGATTTGCTTACACATAATAGACAGAATCTTGCCAGACTAAAGCTATAGCTTTCTAAACTGTTAGATGTATCCTGATTGATTCTAGGGTGTGATTATCCTCAACTTTTTTCCTGGTCCTCCTTCTAGCTCAGGACTGTGCAGTCTCTTGATCTGGGCCTCCTGCTGGGAAAGTTCTGAGTTGGCAAATCCTGTCCCACAGCTGCTTCAGTTGCACATTCCATCATACCATGCCAACCTATTCTTCTTCGTAAGTAGAGTCAAAATTACGGGACAGATGAAGAGCATGATTAATTGCCATTATTTTTCTGGTTTTCCAATCTCAAAAGTTACCCTATATCATTTATTTACAAAACACATGAATAGCAATAGCAATAGCACTTAGACTTATATACTGCTTTACAGTGCTTTGCAGCCCTCTAAGCAGTTTACAGAGTCAGCATATTGCCCCCAACAACTTGGGTCCACATTTTACTCATCTCAGAATGATGGAAGATTGAGTCAACCTTGAGCCTGGTTAGATTTGAACTGCCAAATTGCAGGCAGCCGGCAGTCAGCAGAAGAAGCTTGCCGTACTGCACACTAACCACTGTGCCACTATGGGTCATAAACCAAACTATTCTAAGTCTTGCTATGTTTATCCTTACTATTGTTAATTGTGCAGTAATAAAATCTATATATACATACACACACACACACACACACACATATATATGTATATTTATATGTATATATGATGGGATCTGAACTTATCGGTTGATCTCTAAACACTTGACATTAACTACTAACCATCTTTATTTTTGGTACCTCTAATTATTTACTCATTATGGCTTGTAGCTATGAGGTTGGGGATCAAGCAGGATATAAATGTAATAAACTAACCTCCTGAACTTCCTCAGTCCACTTGCAAACTGCAAAATTGAAGTGAGGCATAGGAAACTTGAATTTCATCAAATTTCTCCAGAGAAATAAGAATTTCTTCAATAGTTTCTAAAGGATAGTGCTCACCGTTAGCAAAGGTACATGACAATTCATCTTCTTAAGATGTTTTGATTTTTGTCATGCAGCAAATAAATATCCTGACAAGCATTTTACCACCAGGATGTATCATTGTTCTGGGTCACATAGGGGAAAGAAAGGACAACTGCTACAAAAATAGAGAATAGACAGCAGAAGGAAAAAAAAAAACAGAATGGTCTGCAGAATGGTCTTGTTAACATCACACATTTTCTAAATATCCTCAGAAAAACTTTAGCTCAACTCTGTTACATTTTGTCCATTTTGTCAAAGGAAAGAGCTAATGAGATAGCCAGAGATAGGACTGCCTAAGCCCTCTAAAAGCAATGTCAGGGAAGTGCAGTCTGCTGGATGCAGAAGACATAGATTGGCCTCTGGGGTTCTAGGTCTGAAGTTCAGTTTCTCCATGAATATACTCTTTTTCTTTTAAAGATCATTGTGTCCACACTGTGCCCTCTACAAGATGGCATTACAGCATTTTTGATCTAAAATGATTGGGGGGGGGAATGAGACAGAAACTAAATATAAATTAATTAAAATTTAATTACACTTAATACACTGTTATTATCAAAAGCAAAATATTATGGCAAGTTCGTCGGGAGCTGCATCTAAATTCTAGAGATTGCAGTTTATTGGATTATAACTTCCAATTGGTAGGGGCTGATACAGGATCTTTGTGACCCTGTTCTTACTTATTGGAAGGGGGGAAAGCCTCCATTTGAGTTTGTAGGGTGAGGAAGGAAAGCCACAATGCAAATGGTTTACCCATGGGAAAGCTATTTTTATGCTTACATCCTTCATTTAAAAGGTTTTATTTACATAAATAGTTGATATGCACATAACCTGACAGCTAAAGCAGGAAACTGTGAGTTCTAGTCCCTCCTTAAGCATGAAAACCAGCTGGGTGATTTTGGGACAGTCACTCTGTCTCAGCCCTTCTCAGCTCATGGGGTTATTCTTGTGGGGAAAATAGGAGGAAGGAGTTCTTCACCTTGAGTTATTTATAAAAATAATTAAGGCAGGATAGAAATAAACAAGTACAAATATACCTGTATAGATAGACACCAGTAACAGAATCTAAATAATTCTGCACACTTTTTCAGAATAAATTAAAATCTGCCCTTTCCCTCCTAAAATACTAATTTAATTTTATTCATGGGAACCTAATTGAGCATTGGCTTTATTGTCTAAGGATGGGAGAAGCTGAACTAATATGTTCAGGGGGAGTTAGAGTTAGTTACATTGTCTTACCAATGATTTATATAATTCTAACTAGGGCTGTTCCTGGGTTGGGTGATAACTCAAAGAAGATCTTACCTCAAAGTAAGTCTATGCTCTGGGAAACCAAAGTACCGACAAGGCCTTAGAGATTTCAGTGCAAAACATTACAAACTGGGATCAGTCTCAGTATGCAATTTCAGCACCCTGTTTCAGTTTAATTGAGGGCTTAAGAAGACTCAATAATCAGATGATTCTTTAGTTTCACAACTTTTTGTTCTTTTATTTAAAGAGATCCTAACCCATTCAAAAGTCTAACATTCCTACATGGCTAAGTCATCATAGACATGATGGCAGAATCTGAATATTCAGATGAAAGGAGTTTTCAGATAGCAGGAAGGTCTAAAAGAGGATGCTAATGGTTGGCAGGCATTTGGCAAGTTAAGCGTAATTTTCAAGAACAACCTCCCCCTTATGCCTGAAGACAAAAGTTTTTGATCAGTGTGTGTTACTTATTCTAACATATGCCAGCAAAACATAGATATTAACCTCACAATCAATGCAAAAGCTACAAGTCGTGCAAAGAGCCATGGAAAGATACATGCTCAGCATTACAAGACAAGATAGAAAGACTTGCACATGGATTAGAGAACAAAATATACAATGTCATCAAAAGAGTAAAACAATTGAAAAGGAAATGGGCTGGTCACATAGCAAGAAGAACTGATGACAGGTGGACTAAGGCAGTCATAGAATGGATTCCACTTGATAAAAAGTGCCCACAAAAGAGACCTAAAATAAGATGGAACATTGATATCAGCAAATATTATGGGCCCAATTGGCAAAAGAAAACTCAAGACTATATTGGTTGGACACATGAGGAAGAGGTATTCATCCTGCAGTGGATAGACAATGACTAGAATGATAGTTATGAAGAGCTTCCTAAATTAGGATTAATTCCCAGATTAAGACTGCCATATCTGGACTGCAAAATTTACACACCATTAGATGGGAGCACAGAATTTGAGTTTTCAATAGCTGTTTTCTTCACCTAAAAGTTGTTTTGCAGCCAAGATGTGGTAGCTATGGATAAACTGGGGGTGATTACACTCTGAGCCTTTAATAGAATCCTTTTGTGCTCCTGACACTGGAGATATTACTAGATCCATGATATTAATTTCCAGAAAAGTTGAGTATTTAGCCTCTTATTGGTATATTTATTACACATGATCCAGCGTTTCCTCCCTCCCTTTTCCTCCTTTCTGACTATTAAAATAGTAACACCATCTTTGCCAATAGATTGTATGCATTAAGCATTTTCAAAGAACTTTCTTTTCTTTGCTTCAGATTGTCTATTTGCAATTTCATGGAGCATGAAATGATTGAATTTAAAGAAGTTATTTTTCTTCCTCTTTGTTCTATTTCAAACTATTACTCTGCCATGTCTTTCTTCATAAGTGTTGTTTTTAAACCAAATATTCTTTTGGAAAATCATTATCTATTATCCTAATAATTTGTTTATATTTTTTCCTTTCCCTTTTCCTGTTCTGTTGCAAGATGGCACTGGATAAAATTTGCTTTTATTAAGGTTAATTGTACAATAGTTGTCTTATTTACGTTATTGATTTACTCAGTCAACAATCTTTCCTGATTATAGAAAGTAACAATTCTGCTCTGTTCTGCATTATCAGGCCAAATTTGGAGTTTTCTGTATTATTTTAAATGTCACAATTGAAGAAGGACATCATCAAATTCCAGCTCCATCAAGAAAGAATAAATAATATGTTGAGTTGGCTGTAGACCAAGTCCTGTAAAGAATGGTGGAAACAGCTCAGTTGACTTAAATTGGGGAAAAGAAGATTAAGGAGAAAGTTTTAAATAATCTGAAGAGCTGACATGCAGATGATGAAGCAGACTTGTTCTGTATTGCTTTAATGGGCATGACTTGAACCATTAGACAGAAATATCAGACAGGCAGATTTTTCTTAGTTTGAGCATTAAACAACACTTGATGGAGCTGATCAACTTATTAACTGGAAAAATGCTGATAGCCCTGGAAACAAAAATTACTTTTGGGCTTGTTCTTTACTGGACATATTTTGAAGCAATTTGGATAGCCATCTATCAGATATGTTGTAAAATGTGCACACGTTTGCCTCTTTCTTTGGAATAAACAGAAATTGCTTAAATAAAAGTTCATACATATTTCCTGGAACCATCACCAGCAGTTGACCCAAAGATGCTTTTTCAGGAGACAACTGGGCTTTCTTGTTTTTATTTTTGAAGATGTTTTGCTTTTCATCCAAGAAGCTTCTTCAGTTCTGACAGGATAGTGGGGACCAATATGGTCCTGTAATTGTTTTTCTTCATAACTTAGCATGTTTTACCAGGATTTCCCTTATCTTCATAACAGAATACTTGAGAATATGATGGTTATCTTTGTGTCTATATGCATGCAAATGCACCCTTAAATCAGTCTTTTTCTCTTGGTGATTGCTTTGGCAAGTCCATGATGTTTCTCAGCAATATTTTTGGAGGTAGTCTGCCATTGCTCTCTTCTTAGTGCTGAGATAGAGAGTGACTGGCCCATTCATTTAGTTGACTTTGTGCCTAAAGGACAACTAGAATTCACAGTGTCCAATTTCTAGCATGTTGTTTTTAACTAATTAACTCCAATTTGTGATTCATAGCATTAACACTTTATGCTAATGACAAAAAAAAACCCCAAACCAACAACCAAGTAGAAACTATGGGAACAATGAATGCATTTAAATCATTTGCTGATAAAACAAAACTTACTGCAGATATAAATGTGTAAAGTGAAATCTCCTTTGTTTTGAAACATTTAAGTATAAATTGGTCTACAATCTGTCTGTTGGAGATATTATAACTAGTTAAAAGATGTATTGTAGATATTTGCATTGATCTAGAAGTTGGACCAGATGGCCTCTAAGTTCCCTTTAATACTAGCATCCTATGACAGTAAAAAACTACTGCAAGTTGAACATCAATTACGTTTTCTGCAAAATTTGGAAATTAAAAAAAAACAGAAAAGGGAAATAGTTAATTAGAAACTGTACAATCAAGGGAAAATTGGTTTGTGTGGAACAGGGGTGTCAAACTCGCATCGTCATGTTGTCATCACATGACATATCACAACTTTTTTCACCTTTGCTAAAATGGAGGTGGGCGTGGCCAGTGCATGACACATCAGGCCTGCTGGCCAAGAGTTTGACACACCTGGTGTAGAATATCTAAAGCAGGAATATTCATCCTTGGCAACTTTAAAAATTGTGGACTTCAACTCCCAGAATTCCCCAGCCAGCCATGTTGGCTATGAAATTCTGGGAATTGAAGTCCAGAAGACTTAAAGTTACCAAAGATGGACTTCCCTGATCTAAAGTATACCCTGGAAAGTAATTCCTAGAATAAAAACAACTAAACTAGAAAGACTGTTGATCCAAGAAATTACTTTCATTCACAACAGACTGTGATCATCCTGAGAACTGTGTTTTGTTTTGTTTTGTTTTCTGGGAGGAAACCTGGGATGGTTCTCCTATACAAATTTCCTAATTTCCTTCCTTAAAGAAATAGCTGTCCCTGATCTGGAAAAAAAGTGTGGTTTCTTATGTAATGGATTACACTGGCATTCCTTTCATCAAATTAGTATAGCTAGCAATTAGCAGCATGTAATCATCTGCAGGTGAATGAAATAAGATGACTAAGAAGCACATTAAGTGTCTGTGCAAAATACAGACATACGAGGAAATAAGAAAAGATACCAATAATTTAACATATATTAATATTCCCCTAGTTCCTGGTCATCGAATTATTCATTATGGCTGTTTCAAATTAAATGCTCAACCATATATACTTCCATAAGAAATATGTTGGGCTGCATAGTCTTTTCATGGAAGCTAAAGAATGAATATCCTATCTGGACAACCATTAGAATTTTCTCCGAATCTTTTCTGCTTTCTTTAGAGCTGCACAATGTACCAATTTTGCAGCTCAAATGTGACAGCACTACCTAGTAGAGCGATGCCATGTTCTGACTCCCAGATATTATTTATACAGCTAGTCCTCAAATTATGGTGACAATTGGGACCTGAACTTCCATCACTAAACAATGTGATTCTGAAGTGCAACATCATATGACTGCATCAATTAGTGATAGCATCCCTACAGTTCCACTGTTGTTGTTAAGCGAAATATACGACATTAAGGGAGCACCTCCTTGCAACTTCTCAGATACTGCTGGGTAGAAGAAGGAGAAAGTTGCACAAATGGTAGGGGATGTACAACATGAACATCGTGGAGATTGGAGTGGCTGCTGTTGGGAGGTAAGGATACACGAGAGTTGTGTGACTGGCAGGAGAGACAAGGCACAAGTCCAATGAGCCTGGAAAGGGTTGCAAGAGTGCACCTGTGGCTGGTGAGGCACAGTCCAGTATGAGTATAAAAAGGCTAGGGGAGGATGTGTGGATGAGGGAAGCCTATCCAAGAAACTTAGGGCAGGTGAGGCAGTGGTGAAATCCAAATTCTTTTACTACCAGTTCTGTGGCTTGGTGGGCATGGCAGGGGAAAGATACTGCAAAAACTCCATTCCCTCCCCTTTCCTGGGGGAAGGATATTGAAAAATCTCCATTCCCACCCCACTCTAGAGCCAGCCAGAAGTGGTATTTGTTGGTTCTCCAAACTACTCAAAATTTCGACTACCAGTTCTCCAGAACCTGTCAGAACCTGCCGGATTTCACTCCTGAGGTGAGGGGTTATTGTTTTTATTATCTTGGGTTTTTTATTGTTGTAGGCTGCCCAGTCACTGAGAGATGCCATATAAATCCTCTAAACAAACAAAATTGCAATCTTCCCTGCCAGCTTTCATATTGAATTTGCTTATGGGAAACTGACAGGGAAAGTTGCAAATTCTGATTACATGGTTGTGAAGACCCTGGGACAGTCAGAACTTCATAACAACTACTCATTTTATGCCGTTGTGACTCTGAATGGTTGCTGAATGAGTGGACATTATCCCAGGACCACCTGTATAAAGGTTTGTTTATGCTCGGCATTGGAGTTTGGCAAGAGACTTAAACTTGGAAAAGTACTGTTTCTTGGATATCAAAATATGGACTTAAGAAATAAGTAATTTATCCACTTTTGAACGACTATTTTTTCTATGAAACAAAAAAAGGCAATTTTCCTTTCTCTGGTTTCATAACTTAAAACAATTTTATGCACAATTTGATACATTGTTGTTAAATAACCAAATGAATATGTGATATTTAGGTGATTTATATTAACTTAATAGGTTGGAGAAATTTTCTGTTTATTTCTTTAGTATTTCTTGGGGTTACATGTTCACAACTAATTATTTTGTTGGATATTACTGATTTCATTTTACTTTTGGACATTGTTTTCTCTGTAGTTTTCTTTTTAAAAATTCAATATATTTAAAAATATATTAGGGTTGTTTTAGTGTATCAGCTTAAGGATTGATTTTTTTTTAGTCTTGTTTATCTAAACTACATAAACTGCAAAAAGAAAAGCAGAGAGAAGGAAACTGTTATATTTTCCACCTTTTATTTCAGAGTAGTGTAGGGATAACATTTTCAATACTTCGCAGCTTTTTTCTTTTATTTTGAAAAGAACTTACAGTCAGAATGTTTCCAGAGCAAGCCAAAAACTGTAATGGAGAGTGTTGGATTTTTTTATTTTTGTTTTTCTTAGCTTAACTCACCAGTCAAATCTGTCTGGAGTTGTTATTGTTGTTCTTTACTTGTTTCTCTTGAAAATCTCCACAGCTTCCCACAGCCTCACCATCTGCCTATGATTCCTAAAAAGTGTTATACATTACAAAGTACAGAAAGGTATAACATTCCCAGCAACCTCAGGACATGTCAAATCAATTTAAAAAGCCATCAGCCCAAATTGTACAAATAAGACCCTGAAAGTTAACTGTAAATAATGTATCTCAGATGTAACCAGGAATGCTGGCCTCAAGGTTACAACTGAACTGCAGAAATCCAGATGACCATTAGAAGGCAGCACAGAATTACAAAACAGCTTTTCAGACTTAGATATAGAGTTAACATCTGGAAATTGCAGCCCAGATTTAACTACCTTAACTACCTTAATACTAACTTTGAAAACCTTCAATATCCAGGGAACTAACGTGATGTCTCTAGCAGTCAGCAGAGTAGGTATAAAAACTGAACAGGCAACAGAATGATGGAAAACATGTAAGAGACATCTAGTTGATTGGGAAGTCCATCTATCTCTTCCTTAACCTCCCCAACATCCTTCAACAGCAGCTTGAATGGTCTAAAGAAGAGGAAACAGAGAACAAATCTTAGTTCAGTATTTGCAGGACTATAAAGTCCTATTTTGTCACTGGTTGTCTCATTATCAGACAACATTTAGAGCAGGCCATTTCATTCATTGATCTAAAAAGACAAAATGATATATTCCTCACACCTTCACCTTGTTACAAGAAATAAAATATTGAACAAATAAATTAATGGAATTTCACCCCAAGGAAAATAAACAAAAGGATTTGAACCCAAGGAAAAATGTCAAGTACAGAGAAGGGTGAAAAGCAAGGAAGCATCCAGACCAAATCTGGACACCAGTTGCCAAAATAAGAATTATCATGCAACAGGAATAAGGAAAGCAAGCCATCAGAAACAGAATTAAGAACTGCCACTAAGCAATAGCAGACATGTTGTAGTTAACATAGGATCAATGGCTATTAGCCTTGATGGCAGTGTGATTTCCTGTGAAAACATCTGCTGGGGGACTATTGTGTTTCCTTATGAAATTGGTGGGTAATTGTGAGGACAAACTACTGGACTAGATGAGCCAAGGGCACCAGCAAGGCACCTCTTATGTTCTCAACAAAAGAATGAAGTGAAATGCAAAGAAATGTGTGACGGATATTGCGGGTAAGAATTAAAAGGAAAGCTGTAAGAGACTCATTTTCAGAGACTTCGCAATTTATGGAAGCTACCATAGAACCTGAGCACTTGATTTGCTCTCAGCCCCTGGCAAATTTGGCAAGTTTGTACTGGGAAAATGTGAGTAAAAGTGTGTACGTGTAATGTTTACGGGAGCTAGAGCCAATAAAATTTAGTGGGTTAAATGACCTGTGTGTTCCCTGGAGCATTTCATTACCGTATAAGATCTTGAACTCTTCTATCTTATTGACAGTGTATAAATGTGTAGCACTAATAAATCCACCTTCCCCCAGTCCTGACTGACTAGGATTTTGTACCATGAAATCTAAGATGCACCTCTCCAGTTTCCGGGTTAGGTAGAACATGGGAGACAAAAGCCATATGTAGTTGAGTGGGATGTCAGAGAATGAATGAACTATAAACGGAGGGAACTGTAGCAACTAGATAGCAAATGTAGGGGACTGAATGGATCGAAAAAGTGATGAATGCATCTTAGCCATTATGCAGAATGTGTCACTATTGGAGGGTGAGTAAGGATAGGAACTGATGCAGACACGGGAAGCAGAGTAATCAAAGAAAGTGGCATTTATTTCAATTTACAACAGATTCTACTACAACAGAAGTGGTAGTTTGTATTTGTATAAGTGAGTGGAAAAAATTACAACAGAGGCAGTACAATTAGGGTGTATATAAATGAGAGCAAAAATGAAGCCCTAATGGAAAATGTAACAATAATATGCAGTACGTACTTATCCATCTCTGTCAGTAAGACCCTTAACATTTCCCAGCTTGCTAATGCACCTTGCTTTCGACTCCTCCTTTCTCCCTCAATCACTTTTCTTAATTGCCTTCTTTAGAATGCTAACTTCCCACCTTCGCTAGTCTTGCTGGTGCCACTAGAATAAGGCTTTTCTTGCTGGAAGAAAAGCCTTATTCTAGTGAGAAAAGACTCTTCTGTTCCCATTCCAAGAAACTTTCCTGCCAACATGTGAACCACTGCAACAGTCCTCGGTCCAAGGCTTTTTCTGGCACTTCTTGGTTCTTCCACTCTATGATATTTTCCTCCCTTTGGTCTGTTGCAGATGTAACAACTACATCAAATACTAAATGACTTGAGAGCAAATCCCCTTTTGCTATTAGTACATTTTGTTATTACATACCTGGTAAGATAGGAAAATAAAACTTTAAAAAATACAATTTAAATTTAAGACCCCTATTTATTGTTTTAATGTTTTATAGTGCATTTTAATTGAATGCTTGTAGTTGTTTGGGAGGGACAAGGTGGCCCAGTGGCTAAAATGCTGAGCTTGTCGATTGAAAGGTCGGCAGTTCAGCAGTTCGAATTCCTAGTGCCGCGTAATGGGTGAGCTCCAGTTACTTGTCCCAGCTTCTACCAATCTAGCAGTTCGAAAGCACGTGAAAAATGCAAGTAGAAAAATAAGGACCATTCCGTGCACTTTTGGTGTTTAGTCATGCTGGCTACATGACCACAGAGTCATCTTTGGACAGCGCTGGTTCTTTGGTTTTGAAACGGAGATGAGCACCACCCCCTAGAGTCAGGAACGACTAGCACATATGTGCGAGGGGAATTTTTACCTTTACCTTTAGTTGCTTGGGTGAGATAGACAACACAAAAGTTTAATAAACAAACATTTTCTCCATACCCACCTTATTGGAACCCTTAATTGAAAAGACAGATTTTTCAGTAGCACCTAAAACTTAACAATATGGTGATCCTTATTTAGTGACCATAATTGGAACCAGCAACTCTGTCATTAACTGAAGTGGTTGGTATATAAAACGACACTTGTGCTTGCCATCTTCCTTCAACTTCCTTCAACAGGGGGCCTCTGGTGGCTCAGACTGCTAAGACAGTCTGTTATTAACACAGCTGCTTGCAATTACTGCAGGTTCAAATCCCACCAGGCCCAAGGTTGACTCAGCCTTCCATCCTTTATAAGGTAGGTAAAATGAGGACCCAGATTGTTGGGGGCAATAAGTTGACTTTGTATATAATATACAAATGGATGAAGACTATTGTTTAAAATAGTGTAAGCCGCCCTGAGTCTTCGGAGAAGGGCGGGATATAAATGCAAATAAAAATAAAAAAACAAACAACTTTCCTTTTCTTTACTGTAAAAGTCATAAATACAAGGATTGGTCATAAAGTTATTTTTTCAGCACTATCATAACTTTGAAAGGTTGCTAAACAAATGAGGACTATCTGTTAAGTACCTTACCACAGAGAAGGCCTGCATGTGTTTATTACTTATGAATGCATTTGTTTTGTTTATTATATTTACTGTATTTTCCAGAGTATAAGATGCACTTCCTCCCCAAAAAAAGTGGGTAGAAATGTCTGTATGTCTTATACACCAAATGTTGCCAAAGCCCCACCCACCCACTGGCCCCCACCCTTTGGCCATTTTCAGACTCTGCACGCTCCCTTTTAGACCCGTTCCAGGCTGCAGGAATCACCACAGCACATTGCCGCCAATCACCACCTCTGTGCATTCACATTTTTGCATGCCCCATTTCTGGCCTCCATGTGTCACATTTTTGGCTGGTTCCAGGCAGTGGGGATTGTCGCCACTGCCACTGATCCCCACCAATCCCACCCACCCCAAAAATGTGATGCACGAACACCAAAAACAGGGCATGTGGAGGCCAAAAATGTGATGTGTGAAGTCCAAAAATGCAACGTGGATGCCGGCACCCTGATTCAGTCAGCTGCAGCCGCAGCTGACTGTCGGAGGCGAGTTATTGGCCCCAAAGGATAGGGTGCGCAACTTAGGTGTCCTCCTGGATGAACGGCTGTCGTTTGAAGATCATTTGACGGCCGTCTCCAGGAGGGCCTTCCACCAGGTTCGCATGGTTCGGCAGTTGCGCCCCTTCCTTGATCGGGATGCCTTGTGCACAGTCACTCATGAGCTCTTTACCTCTCGCTTGGATTATTGTAATGCTCTCTACATGGGGCTCCCCTTGAGGTGCACTCGGAGGCTTCAGTTAGTCCAGAATGCAGCTGCACGGGTGATAGAGGGAGCTTCGCGTAGCTCCTGCGTAACACCGCTCCTGCACAGACTGCACTGGCTACCTGTGGCCTTTCGGGTGCACTTTAAGGTTTTGGTTACTACCTTTAAAGTGCTCCATGGCTTAGGGCCTGGGTATTTACGGGACCGCCTGCTGTTACCGCATGCCTCCCACCGACCCGTACGCTCTCACAGAGAGGGTCTTCTCAGGGTGCCATCCGCCAAGCAATGCCGGCTGGCGACCCCCAGGGGAAGGTCCTTCTCTGTGGGGGCTCCCACACTCTGGAACAAACTGCCCCCGGGTTTACGCCAAATACCTGACCTTCGGACCTTCCGCCGCAAACTGAAGACACATCTTTTTATTTGCGCGGGGCTGGCTTAAATTTTACTGGTTTTTTAAATTTTTATTATCAATTTTAAGGGTTTTTAGTTTTATATATTTTAAAGTTTTTAGGCCAATTATAAAATAAGTTTTTTAATTTGTATTTTAAATTGTATATTGTATTGTCTGTTTTTATTTTGGCTGTACACCGCCCTGAGTCCTTCGGGAGAAGGGCGGTATAAAAATCGAATTAAATAAATAAATAAATAAATAAACATGCAGAAACAGTGATCAGCAGCAATGTGCTGTGGTGATCCCGGCAGCCTGGAACGGGTCTAAAACTAAAATTTTCGAAGGCCAAAAATACAACACACGGAGGCCAAAAACGGGATGTGCGGAGGTGGTGATAGGTTGTGGCAATCCCCACAGCCTGGAACAGCTGATTGGTGGTATTCCAAGAGTCAGATCCAACCACCAATCAGCTGCTTGTTCTGAATCAGGCTGTGAAAACATGCTGAAGCTGACCAGACTGTTTGCTGTTTGCTGCAAGGATGCTAGCCAGATGAATACCAATGGATGCTGATAGGAAGAGGCAGAATTTTTTTTTGTTTCCCTCCCCAAAAAGTAATGTGCTTCTTATACTCCAGAGTATCTTATACTCCAAAAAATATGGTATATATAGTGCCTGTTTAAATATTACTGGATGTTTAACCTGCATATTAATTCATTGCAAAATATTTTGGAATGAAACCTTATGGGAATAGTAGCTAAATATTAGATAGGTAGGTAGGTAGGTAGGTAGGTAGGTAGGTAGGTAGGTAGGTAGGTAGGTAGGTAGGTAGACAGACAGACGATAAATAGATAGATAGATAGATAGATAGATAGATAGATAGATAGATAGATAGATAGATAGATAGATAGATAGATAGATAGATCTTATGTAGAACTCTTTTTCCACAAGAACAATCTGCTTCAGACTCACAATCTCCCCACGGTGATCTCTTCCATCACTCACTGGCAAAAGATGAAGGAGTTTTGGGACCAGGTGTTGCACATGTGCAGAAATCTCTTTGGGGTTTTAGAAGTATGGGAAGAAACCTGTGCAAGAACTGTGAAGTTGAGACAAGTGATGTGGACATTTCTTTTCACTCTTAAAAGGGAGGAGGCTACATGACATTTTGAAGGGATACTTTGCCTGAATCTTCATTAAAGCAATGCAGCCCTTTAAATATACCAAATACAAGTGTTCAGAGATAACTTGATGCATGCGATTTTTAAAACACTGTTTTAACTTTAAAAGAATAAGAAGCTAACATAATGTATAGCACCAACAAAAGTACATGTATCCCCAATTTAAACATACTGCTGAAATTAAGAAAAAAGAATAGGGTAGCTGGAAGAGATCTCAGGGTTTTAATAAAAATAGACACTAAAAACTCAAATAGTATACTGGAGAATTCAATAATGGATTTCTCTTCAAAGCAAATTGGGAAGATTTATCCAATACATTGCTGCATTATTATCCATTATTATCCATTTTGAAATGTTTTGGCTTTAATTGTTTGTATGCTTTAAAGACAGAAGTGTGTTTGGATAGGAAGGAATTAGATTTTATTATTAATGTTACTCCTAAATATGTAATATTATCAGTGGTGGGATTCAAAAATTTTTAGTACCGGTTCTGTGGGCATGGCTTGTTGGCTGTGGCATGGATTGGTGGCCGTGGCTTGGTGGGCATGGCAGGGGAAGGATACTGTAAAATCTCCTTTCCCTCCCCACTCCAGAGGAAGATTACTGCAAAATCCCCATTTCCTTCCAATCAGCTGGGACTTGGGAGGCAGAGAATAGATGGGGGCAGGACCAGTCAGAGGTGGTATTTACCGGTTCTCCGAACCACTCAAAACTGGTCAGAACTTGCTGAATACCACCTCTGAATCTTATGCACCAGGAATATAGGCTACTTTCTAGGCCAGGGGTGTCAAATTTTTATTTTTTATGGTTATAAACAGTTTTGACTGTTTTGATAGAGATATGATATTGCTTATCCAGATAGAGAGAGATACACACAGAGAGATGAATTAATTTATTTGTCTTATAGGTTGTTGAATTTGATGATGAAATGTACTATATACTTTGTGAGTGGAAATATACAAATATCTAGTTCAAAAAAAAAAGGGAGTTAAAGTATCTGTAAAGACATATATTTGTGTGTGGGTATGTATGTGTCTGTATACTTATATATAAAATGATGTTTTTCCTGTTGGTTCAGACTTTTATGTTTTTCCTCTGGGTTTTCTGAAAGCTATTGTTCAACCATATTACCAAAATCAGAATATTTTATTTATTTTTCTGAGTTGATTTATGAACTTCTACTTTATTTCCTGTTTTGTTTTGTTTTGTTGTTCTTTTTTTGTACTCTTGGAACTTGCCCAGAGATTCTCCCAATTTGCTGACCACTTTTGCTTCTATTCTTTATAGTATATAAGATTGCACATTTTCATTATCCCTCCCCCCCCAAAAAAAAACGGTTTTCTATCCCATTATGTAGCTGCTGGTATTCAGAGAAAATTACTTCCTCATAGGAATGTTTCATATTATAAAGTTAGCTACTAACCTTTTTCTTAACATGTGTTTTTCTCTATATTTAGAATTGTATTTATGAATGAAGGTTCATTTATTCATCTTTATACCTGAAAAAAATATGGTTAGAAATAGATGTCTCTAGATACATAGCTTTCAGCTGTGGTATACTTTTATTGAAAAGATCAGAAGGAAAACTGGCTTATATTCTTATTTGTTGTTCACATGTGATGGGCTGGATAGCGTTCATTGCTTCTTACTCCACAGTAATAATCCTTCTTCACACTGGGATAAATACTATTATGAACAAATCCTAAATACGGCACCATGTTTCCTGATTACTAATAAACATTTATAAAGTGTAAATGATCACAGCATGTTAACAAACATGATCCAGCTCATATTTCTGTGACAAAATACTGATGGTTTTATCAGATGTGTTCTCAGCAACTAAAATAAATAGCCAAAAATAAAAGTGTTATATGTAAACAACAGCTTTGCCTTCTATTTTATCAAAAGCAGATTGATTATTTGGTCTTCCTAACTGGAGTAATTTTCAGAAAAAGAAACAGACTAAATAGGACATCATTTTGCAATTGATCACGAACCTTATTTACTAGCCATAGTAGGGATACTGTGCCCCAATACAGATTTCGGTAATTCAGATGCAGATATGAGTTGATACTTGTGGATGAAAAATTTCCTTAGCGCAAAGTGATAGTGGAATCAATGTCCAATTTCACAGAAAAGTAGTAAAAGTTTCCTTTATTGGAAGTGTTCAAGCACAGGCTAGACAGCTATATGTTAGAGATGCTTAAATCTGGATTCCACCACCAAGCAGGGGTTTGGATAAAATGGCATAGATCAGTGATTGCAAACCTGGCTGACATGTCGTGATATTTTGGATGGTGGTGTGTCACCCAAACAATTATGTTTTAAAGCATGCCTTGTTCTTGTGTGATTTTCTGAGGCTGTGGGGGCTGTGCAAGAATGGGGTGCACTCTTGTGTGTCCCCTGAATCCTCTGGAAATCACACAAGAAAGCTGTACTCTCAGAGCCTCAAGAACATCTGAACATCGTGTGAGAATGAATAAGGTGTGGATAGGGTGCTTTTTGGCATCAACTCTGCAAAATTTTTGCAGACAAGTATGTGAGAATAACTGAGTCTGGCACTATGTGATCTTTTGAGGGAATAATGTTATCCTGGCCACCATTAAGGAGATGTTGATTAACCCATTTCTGAAGTGGCTATCTCTGAACTCACAATGTATTAGACCACTATTATCAAGTTTCCAATCTTCTCTTTTTTTAGGGACATTTGTTGCAAAGTGTCCTAAAAGAAATGGATTGTCTCACTCCTTTCCATTCAAGATTCAGGTCCAGGCATGGAACTAAAATGGCATTTGTCACTCTGGTAGATAACTTTTGTCAGGATGTGGGCAGGGAAAGTGCAGCTGTCTTAATCAATCACTTATCTTCTCACTGCCCTTTAATACTGTTGACTATGGTATCTTTCTGGATTTCCTATGTGAGCTGGAAACAAAGCCACTGTTTTACAATGGTTTTGCTCCTTATTTGATTTAGATGTATTAATTATCCAATTTATAGGAACATCCATCTATCTGAAGATACTTTGGGCAATGAACAAAATAAAAATATTCCATTAAAACAAACAAGCAAAGAACAAATTGAATGAACAAAATAAAAATATTCCATTAAAACTGAAAAAGAAACCAAATTGAGGTCCCATTTAAAATTTAATTCTCACTTATCACATATGCCTAGAGATTCAGTAACGTTCTAACCCTAATGCCTAACCACATGGCCCTAGGCAATAGTGGGGAGAATAGTTTGGTTTTTTATATGTTCCCATTGGTTTGAGGTGAAATGTCACCTGTATACTGATAATACACAATATATAACATTACACTATGTCTTTAATAGTGTAGACCAAATTACTATGAGAGTCTGGGTTGGATGAAAGTAATAGTTGAACCTCAGCAAGACAAGAGTTGGTGTTTGTCAAAAGATCATCTGATTCTCTGAGTGCTCTGATGGTTACTCTGCATGAGGTAAACAATGCAGTGTATTTATTCTGAAGACATGGTTGATTCACAGCTACTATTTGATTGGTAGGTAGATGCTCTGACCAGGAAGCCCTTTGCCCAACTTTGAATGATGAGCCAATTACAGCCCCATTTGGAACAAAACGTACAATGTTAACCTATACTTCATCACTACCAATATAGACTACTGCAAAGTTTCTACATTGGGCTTACATTCAAAACTCTCAGAAGCTGCAATTTGTTCACAGGTGAGAGCTTTAAAAACATCAGTTACACTGATATTGTGGGAATTTCATTGACTGCCAAGAGGTCCCTGAATAGAGCAGGGGTCTCCAACCTTGGTCCCTTTAAGACTTGTGGACTTCAAGTCTCAGAGTCCCTCAGCCAGCAAAGCTTGCATCCACATTTTTACACTAATTTGCCACCCTATGTTGCCTACTGGCATCAAATGAGTTGTTTTTACATTTAGAGACAATAGACTCAAACCAGAGCGAAATGCAAAAAAAGACTTTATTGAAGAAATTTCAAGAGAGCTATAGAGCAAAAGATACCAATCTACATCTCTTCAGCTCCTCAGAAACCCCAAAGAAGAAATCTCTGAAAACAGAATCTTAGGTCTGCACTGAAAGTTCACTCTGTCTGGGTTTTTTTCACTTTTTCATAGTTTTCTTAAGGAGCATGAAGTACAAACAGTAACACTTGAAAATGGCTTAACACCACATCTAATCCTGACCAACTAGTCTGGCATATTTTTCAGTAAGACAAAATCTCAAGGATTATTTGGGGATGGTCTAATGCACGGGTGTCAAACTCACATCATCACAGCAGTATCCCATGACATATCAGGACTTTTTGCCCCTTTACTAAACCAGGTGTGGGTGTGGCCAGCATGTGACGCATCTGGCCCATGGGCTGCGGGTTTGACAGTCCTGGTCTAATGACATATCTTGTCAGTAACTTGGGAACTCAGACTGTTGACCCTTTGCTAAGAATATTTTAATGAGGAACATTCTTGTGTGAAGCCCTGTTTCTCCATTGTCCCAGAGAATTAGGGAGTTCATACAGTTGCAAGATTCAATCTCAGTTAGTCATTAGGATCAGAGTCTTATGAGCTTTCAGATTTATGATGGAGCAGATAAAATGAAAGAGATAAAGTGGGCCCCTTGTCAATAAACAGGAGTTTTCATTTTTAATTTTTTTTTAATTTTTACATACAGGAATATAGAGAAAATACTCAAAGGCAACATTTCCAGAACACTACTACAGTCCTCAAAGATTACTAATGAACTTTGTATAAGCACACATGTGAAAGAATTAAGAATACAAACTTGATAAAGTAATTCCTCATATATAGTTTATATGTATGAAGAAAGTGAAAAAGGCTACTACACCACACTCTATTCACCTGGATCCATGCCATTACAGGCAATCCTCACTTAACAACTCTAATTGGGAACAGAATTTTCAACACTAAGTGAAGTGGTTATGAGGCAAAATATCACATGACCACCCTGCTTAGCAATGGCAGTTAAGTAGTCCCATTTGCAATCATTAAGTGAGGACCACATTGTTAGGTGACAAATTCACATTTTTCCTATCCTGCTGCTCTTGCCTCCACTTCAGCTCCCCACACAAACTCCTCTTACTTCTGTCCTCTTAGCTGACCCACACTTTGTTGCTGTCACCTACTTCAGTTACCTCCAGCTGACCTTCACCATCTTCTTCCTCCCTGTCAGCCCTCTGGATAAACCAGACAGGAAACAACTAGATAAGCTAAATCTACTTTAAGTTTGCATTAACATAGTCTTGCAAGACTGAGAGTACCAACTTTCCACTACCACTTCTATTCATCTGATAATTTAGGGTTGGGCTTGTTCTTTGGCAGCCAAAATTTAGCCTTCAGTTTCTTTCTTCAGCAGCCCTTATCTTAACCATCTCCATGTTAGTTTTGTATCTACCTTTCCTTCAATGTCCTTCAGGTGTTGACTCTGCATAGCTTCTTTTTCCAGTTAGAAATTCAATGCTCAATTGTTTCGTTTTGATATTCTGCTTTCAATCTCATTGTTTTCAAGAGGTTTCCCTTATTCACCTCCTTCAGCAAAGGCTCTTTTGCTTTATATAGTTATTTAAGCCGTGTTTTTCCTCTTCCACAGTTTGTTTCACCTACAAGAATCCTCTGAGAGTACAGTTTGCTTCATCTGCAAGAATCCACCCTGAGATCTAGGCAAATACAATTGATCAATATCACTTTTTGGGTACAGAGCATGATGCACTGTCATTAGTTTTCTTTTCTTTCAATCCAAGTTATCAAGTTCTAGCTGAGTCCAATCAATTATTCCAACTGAATATTATATTACAGGCATTGCCCAGGTATTAGTTGCTTTTATGATATTTCTTCCACTTAGTTTTGATACCAAGATTTTCCAGACTCGCTTTATGTATTTTGTTGAAGTAGTTTCCTTGACTTGGTTGTGCAATAGGTCAGAGGCTTCCAAAACTCCTAAGTACTTGTACCCTTCTTCTGGTGTTATTGCTTTTATCAATTATCCATTATCAAGTCTGAATCCATAATCTTCAACAATTTTTCCTGCCTTAACAGCAATTATTGTACATTTATCAATGGCAAATTGCATTTCAATGTCTCTGCTAAACTCCTCAGTACTTTTCACTGAGATGATGTTGATGTTGATGATCTTATCTTATATTTGTATTTTGTTTTTTTACATTGTGAGCCACCATGTGTGTGTATGTGTGTTACAAGAAAGGAAATTAAGATAAGAAGAAATAAAACCTGCAGTATTTGATAGAGATCAGTGTTTAGAATGCAATATTGCAGGCCGCCCACTGCCAGAAGTTTGATCCTGACCAGCTCAAGGTTGACTCAGCATTCTATGCTTCCAGGTTCAGTACAATGAGGACCCAGATTATTGGGGGCAATATGCTGACGCTGTAAACCACATAGAGAGTGCTGTGAAGTACTATGAAGCAATATATAACTCTAAGTGCTATTGTTATTGTTAGTAGTTCTTAGTAATAATCATGTGTTTCCTCTGCTATTACTTCAGCAATTTCATGAAGAGGGAAGAAGTCACAAAAACATTAATCTGATGAAACAATATGTATTTTTCCTTCACCTCACCTCACCAATACCAAAATGCACTAATAATATAATGAAAAGCTCATTGCACAATGCAGTTATTGATCAGACTGGGGAAAATGTGGCTTGCTTAAAAAATTCCTTCACATTATTTGCATTCTTGTATTTTTCCTTAGGGCTCTGTGCTGTGCAAAGCAAATTACACCAAGAAGCTTGTGTTTCAGAATATGCCCATCCGTTGTTTCTCTTGTGCTTATACCAGAAACATATTTTCTGTTTTAAATATGACAAGCCCAGCAGAATAGTTTCTGAAAGTTAATGAAATATTGTAATGTGATCAAGATCAAATAAGTTCAATTTTTTCCTTTCTCTCTCACCCTCCCCTTACAAAAGTAGTGATTTATCTTAATTGCCACAAGCTGTTTACAGATGCATCCCATATAATACAGAATCATCACAATCAGCACATGGCTGGAACAAGAAAATGCAAGAGGAGGACTAGTCCCTCCTTTTTTGTACTGAACTGAACAGCCACCATTAATTAATGAACATCTGGTTCATTATCTGGTATAAAGATTATAATGGCCTAGAAGGCAGCATTGTCACTGATGGCAACTTGGTAGTGCCTGAGGAGTGGCTATGGAACATAAGGCAAAGGATATTTTAAAAAGATCTCAGCAGTTTTAATTCTTACCATAGAGATGGAATTTGGTAGGACCCTCCAGTGGGTTTTGTGATTACTTTTTACCCAGTCAATTATTATATTCTCAAGTAGGACTTTCTTTTTTTGGGAGCTGGTGAGCCCCTTCCTAGTTTTAGCTATATTATCAAGTGGGGCTTCCTTTTTTTGGGGAACTGGTGGGCCCTTGCCTAGTTTCATGATTTGTAGAGCTTGATTACAGCTTCTAGAGCCCAGTGCTCTAGGCAGGATGATAACAAATTGCTTTAAGACTATGCACTCACATCACAAACTTCTTGAGAAGCCTGAATTTTAGGAGAAACTACTTTTTGGCCCACTCTCTGAGCTGGTTTAAGGCTTCTTAATATAGTTCCTCTACTCCATAGGTGTCAAACCCACCGTGTCATGTTGCCGTCACATGACATTTTGTGATGTTTTTCTCATTTGTGGAGTTGGGGTAGGTGTGGCCTGCATGTGACGCATCCGGCTCGCAGGCTGCCAGTTTGACACCCCTGCTCTTCCCTGAACCTCTCTCCTCAAAACTGTTGTCAATAAGCATCAGCAAGGAGTTTCGTTATTGAATTGCAGTCTGAACTGGTTTAAAATCACGGATCCTGAGGTGAAAAACTGCTAAAAGTTTTCAAGACCTTCCTAGTCAGGTAAAGAGCCAGATGTGTATCTCATTCTCCTGACCGGTGGCACACAGTAACTGCTCTTTCAAATATCTATTTATTTTCATTTATTTATTTATTTTGTCACAACAATATATGTAATTATCATACAAAAAGATTATATAGTATATAAACATATATATGAGTAAATATTAGGAGGTATAAGCATATATATATATATATAGGAAGAAGAAAAGAAAAACAATAGGACAGGAACGGTAGGCATGTTTGTGCGCTTATGCACGCCCCTTATGGTTCTCTTAGGAATAGGTTGAGGTCAATAGTACAAAGTTTTTGGTTAAAGCTTTTAGGATTATGGGAAGAGACCACAGAGTCAGGTAAAGTATTCCAAGCACTGATGATTCTGTTACAGAAGTCATATTTTCTGCAATCTAGATTAAAGCGGTTGACATTAAGCTTAAATCTATTGGTTGCTCTTGTATTATTGCAATTAAAGCTGAAGTAGTCTTTAACAGGAAGGACATTACAATAGATGATTCTATGAGTTAAACTTAGGTTTTGTCGAAGGCGACGGAGTTCCAAGTTTTCCAAGCCCAGGATTTCAAGTCTCGTGGGATAAGGTATTTTGTTGTTTTCAGAGGAATGGAGAACTCTTCTTGTAAAATATTTCTGGACACGTTCAATTGTATTTTTTTTTTTTATAAAAAAGTTTTATTTTTACATTCATATCAAATAATTCATCCAATGTACAATTATATACAATTAGTCGGGCTTGCCCAGTCACCACCCCCCTTTTTAACTCTCTTCCCTCTTCTACCTTCTTCTGCCTTCTTTCCAAACCTTCCTCTCCTTCTCTTATCTACATCCTCTCCTCCCTCCACCCTATACCTTCCTTCTCCCTCTTCTACCCCTCTTCCTTCCTCTTCTCCTCTTTCCTACCTCCTACTCTCTCTTTTCTCCCTCCTCACTGTTCTAAAATGGTAACTGGGCAGACCCGACCCTACATTAATTATATTTATACATCTTCAATAATCCCTGTACATTCACCATCACTCCATCTCTACCCTCAACCCCCAATTCCCTCCCCATACCCCCGCCCCCACCCCGACTTCCCAGAACAAAATGCAGGGTATCAAAACTAACAATCATAATCTAAAATAATTCCTAAATTATAACCTCTAGTCTCTCCACACTTAATCACACTCTCAATTCCCCTCTCCTTCAGAAATATATCTAATACAAAATATTTCCTAAATTTACTCATATGCTATTCGATATTTTTTTATCTGATACTTATTCTGAATATAATCAATCCACATTTTCCATTCTAAAATATATTTTTCTTGTGTATAGTCTTTCAAATAAGCAGAGATTTTTGCCATTTCTGCCAGATTTGATACTTTAAGTGTCCATTCTTCAATTGTAGGTAATTCTTCTTTCTTCCAATATTGAGCAATCAAAAGTCTTGCGGCTGTTATTAAGTTCAAAATCAATTTAGTCTCTATAACTGTACAGTCCATAATTATTCCTAGTAGAAAGAACTGCGGAGTAAACTTAATCTTCTTTTTCAAAATATTCTGCATAATCCACCATACTTTAATCCAAAATGCTTTAACTTTTTTACAAGTCCACCATATATGGTAATAAGTGGCATCTTCACAATCGCATCTCCAACATTTAGCCTGTACATTAGAATACATACATGACAACTTTTTGGGGTCTAAATGCCATCTATAAAACATCTTATAAAAATTTTCTCTCATATTTTGCGCTTGTGTAAATTTAACATTCCTCACCCAAATTCTTTCCCAAGTTTCCAACATTATCGGTTGCTGAAAATTTTGTGCCCACTTAATCATACAATCCTTAACCAGTTCAGTCTCTGAGTCTATTTCTACTAATACACTATACTTTATTTATTTATTTATTTATTTATTTATTTATTCAAATTTGTATACCGCCCTATCTCCCGAAGGACTCAGGGCGGTTCACAGGCACATAAAACATTTATATACAATTAAAATAACTATTAAAAACTTATTCTAATGCCAAATATTAAAAATATAAATATAAATCTTAAAACCAAATTTAAACCCCTATGAATTTAAAAATCTATAAATTTAAAATCTAAATTTAAAATCTAAAATCTAAGCCAGTCCTGCACAGGTGAATAAATGCGTCTTAAGCTCGCGACGGAAGGTTCGGAGGTCCGGAAGTTGACGGAGTCCTGGGGGGAGTTCGTTCCAGAGGGTGGGAGCCCCCACAGAGAAGGCCCTTCCCTGGGCGCCGCCAGACGACACTGTCTAGCTGACGGCACCCTGAGGAGTCCCTCTGTGAGAGCGCACAGGTCGGTGAGAGGTATTCGGTAGCAGTAGGCGGTCCCGTAGATAACCCGGCCCTATGCCATGGAGCGCTTTAAAGGTGGTTACCAACACCTTGAAGCGCACCCGAAGGCCACAGGTAGCCAGTGCAGTCTGCGCAGGATAGGTGTCATACGGGAGCCACGAGGGCTCCTCTATAACCCGCGCAGCCGCATTCTGAACTAACTGCAGCCTCCGGATGCCCTTCAAGGGAGCCCCATGTAGAGAGCATTGCAGTAATCCAGGCGAGACGTCACGAGGCGTGAGTGACCGTGCATAGGGCATCCCGGTTCAGAAAGGCGAACTGGCGCACCAGGCGAACCTGGTAAAAGCTCTCCTGGAGACGGCCACAAATGATCTTCCAAAGACAGCCGCTCATCCAGGAGGACGCCCAAGTTGCGCACCCTCTCCATCGGGGCCAATGACTGCTTCAACAGTCAGCCGAGGACTCAGCTGACTGTACCGGGATGCCGGCATCCACAGCCACTCTGTCTTGGAGGGATTGAGCTTGAGCCTGTTTCTCCCCATCCAGACCCGTACGGCCTCCAAGCACCGGGACAACACTTCGATAGCTTCGTTGGGGTGGCCCGGTGTGGAAAAGTACAGCTGGGTGTCATCAGCGTACAGCTGGTACCTCACACCGAAGCCACTGATGATCTCACCCAGCGGCTTCATATAGATGTTGAACAAAAGGGGCGAGAGGATCGACCCCTGCGGCACCCCACAAGTGAGGCGCCGCGGAGCCGACCTCTGCCCCCCCGTCAACACCGTCTGCGACCGATCGGAGAGATAGGAGGAGAACCACCGATAAACGGTGCCTCCCACTCCCAATCCCCCCAATCGGCGCAGCAGGATACCATGGTCGATGGTATCAAAAGCCGCTGAGAGGTCTAACAGGACCAGGGCAGAGGAACATCCCCTATCCCTGGCCCTCCAGAGATCATCCACCAACGCGACCAAAGCCGTCTCAGTGCTGTAACCGGGCCGGAAGCCGGACTGGAACGGGTCTAGATAGACAGTTTCATCCAGGTGTAGGGGAAACTGATATGCCACCATACTCTCTACAACCTTCGCCGCGAAGCGAAGGTTGGAGACCGGACGATAATTACCTAAAACAGCCGGGTCCAGGAAGGCTTCTTGAGGAGGGTCTCACCACCGCCTCTTTCAAGGCGGCCGGAAGACTCCTCCACCAAAGAAGCACTTGTAATTGCCTGAGCCAGCCTCGTGTCACCTCCTGAGTGGCCAGCACCAACCAGGAGGGGCACGGGTCCAGTAAACACGTGGTGGCATTCAACCTACCCAACAACCTGTCCATGTCCTCGGAGCCACAGGGTCAAACTCATCCCATAAATGTCACCAAGACCGCCTCAGCCGTCTCACCCGCGTCACTACAATTCTGGTCCAGACCATCCCGGTTGAACGATTTTATCGATAGATAACCGTTAAACTCCTCAGCACGCCCCTGCAACGGGTCATCCCGCTCCCCTGATGTAAAAGGGAGCGAGTCACCAAACAGGGCGGCTGGGCGGTTATCTGCCGATGCAATGAGGGAGGAGGCGAGCTACGCCTCGCTTCCTCAATGCCACTAGGTAAGTCCTAGTATAGGACTTCACTAGTGTCCGATCAGCCTCGAACGGCTAGACCTCCAGGAACTCTCTAGGCGCCTTCTCTGGCGCTTCATCCTCGCAGCTCCTCGGAGAACCAAGGAGCCGGTTGGGACCCGCGCCGGGTCAGAGGTCGCAAAGGCACGACTCGGTCTAAGGCCCCGCCGCGCCTGTTCCCAGGCCGCAACAAGTTCCTCAGCCGAGCCGTGAGCCAGACCCTCAGGAATGGCCCAAGCTCCGTCCGAACCCTCCGGGTCCATCAGGCGCCTGGGACGGAACCAACGATCGGCTCCGTCTCCCTGCGGTGGGGAGTAGCGGTCAGAAAGTCCAGGCGAAGAAGAGAGTGATCTGACCATGACAAAGGTTCAATGACTATTTCCTTCAAGTCCAGATCTCTCAACCACTGACCAGAGACAAAAATCAAGTCCAGAGTGCCACCCCCAATGTGAGTAGGGCCATCAACTACTTGGGTCAGGTCCAAGGCCGTCATGGAAGCCATGAACTCCCGAGCTGCTGTCGATGACAAGCCGGAAGATGGCAAGTTAAAGTCCCCCATGACTAAAAGTCTGGGGGTCTCAACTGCCACCCCGGCCAGCACCTCCAGGAGCTCGGGCAGGGCGACTGTCACGTAGCAAGGAGCCAGGTACGCGATCAGTAATCCCACCTGACACCTATGACCCCATCTCACAAAGAGGGATTCGCACCCAGCAATCTGAGGAACAGTGGTCTCCCTCGGCTCTAGGCTCTGCCTAATCACACCCGCCACCCCTCCACCCCTGCCCTGGGCCCTCGGCTGATGGAATGCACGGAAACCTGGCGGGCACATCTCAACAAGGGGCACACCCCCTTCCGTGCCCAGCCAGGTTTCCGTAACGCCTATAAGATCCGCAGCGGCCCCCCGAATAAGATCGTATTAGGGGCCTTATTGACTACGGACCGTGCGTTGCGTACCCCCGGCGGAGGCCCCAGGCCCGGAGGGTCCCGCCCACCGGGGGAACGGGAAAAGGACGGGGGATCGGGGCGCGCGATCGCCTGCAAACATTGACCGCGCGACCCCCCAAAACGATATGGTCCCCCCCTTCCGCCATATCTGCCCCTCCCACTTACCGTGCTAATCAGACCACCCTCACCAGCAGGAACGCAATCTCCCCTAACCTCCGAACCCATTAAAAACCGTCGCGAGCACGCTGCAAGGACTGGCTCCCCACCCGACGGGCTACCCCAACACCCGCCCTGCCCCTCCCACCCCTTAAAAAGCCCTATCTAAAACCCCAAAGGCTCTTTTTTTCGATGCCACCTCTGTGGGTCCCAAGACCACATTGAGGCCGCCCTTGATAATGCGGCGGGCCATTCCTGAGGCGGGGCACTGCAGGCGCAAGAGATCCAAGGCAGAATATCGCATAAATGTTCACAAGCATAAGCAGGAGAAAGAAGACAGCGAGAGGTAGTAGTATAATGTCTGGGGTGGCAGGATGTAATGCCAAATCCTAATGGATACCCATCTGCCAGAATATCTTCGGATGGTGGCTGGCTTAACGCTGACACAAGATAGTACAATAAGCAGATGTAGTCTGATGGTAGAAAGTTATTACTACTCTGCACCAAGCTCAGTCCTAAAATCCATAATCTAATAGAGGTGGTATTCCTCTCTCCGACCATGGCGTCTCAGCTATTTCCGAGGTAGATGGTTCCACAATAGATGTTTCAAGATAAAGTCCCACTGCAACAGTCGGTCTCCACTCATCCTCCCGGGAAGTTCCAAAGATGGCCGAACCCAGAAAACTCCGGCCGGCCATACAAAGTGCAAGATAACAAATGCGTGACAATGTCACAGATGGTAATGTAACTTCCTAATCCGGGAAGAAGCAGGCCTAGCTGGGCCCAACCAGGCCAAACTAGGCCGGGACACCTCCAGCAGGGGCCACCAGGGGGATCCTTCACAGCCCTTCGCCCCATGGCCGTCCACCAAATCCAAAACAGGACCAGGGGAACCAAGGAGAGCTGGTAAGCCCCCAAAATTCTCCGAAATAGCCCGAGAACGCTGGATGTCAGGGAGAGAAATCCAGCCGCGGCTTCCCAGCAACTAAATACAAGCCGCGGCCTCGTCCGTTGTCCAATGGCCGCCATTCGCCGCTCGCCCATCCCCGGTCTCATTCCCGACAGCCGGGAGTCCAGAGAGGCCCACAGGCCTCTCCCCCAGCTGCCCGAAAGATGGTATACCTGGCCGGGAGGCGAAAGCCGCTCGGCAAGCCATCTGGGTCCCGGCGTCCTTTCCTCCATTACCCAGTTGTTACTTTCTTCGGCTCCTGCCCGGCCGGATGGTAAAATGGCCGCCGTTCGTAGCTCGCCCTTCCGCAGCCCTGGTCTCGGCAGCCGCGCGTCCAGGGAGGTCCCAAGACCTCCCCCACGGCTGTCCAGAAGATGATACGGCTAACCGGGGGGCGCAAGCTGTTCGGCAGGCCGCCTGGGCGCCGCCATCCCCCTCCTCACATAATCCTCGTTGTCTCCGAACTTCGGCTAGGCTGCCATCTTGCGCATGCGCAGAGCCTCTTAATATGCTGACGTTCAATTGTATTGATGTCAGAGATGTGGTGAGGGTTCCAAACAGGTGAGCTGTATTCTAGAATTGGTCTAGCAAATGTTTTATATGCTCTGGTTAGTAGTGCAGTGTTTTTGGAAAAGAAGCTACGCAAGATTAGGTTTACAACTCTTAGAGCCTTTTTTGCTATGTAGTTGCAGTGGGCTTTGGCATTTAGATCATTTGACATGAAAACTCCAAGGTCTTTAATGGGATGGGGGTCATCTGTAAGGTGATATCCATCTAGTATGTACTTAGTGTTTGGGTTCTTTTTTCCTATATGTAAGACTGAGCATTTGCTGGTTGAGATTTGGAGTTGCCAAGTTTTAGACCAAGTGGTTAGATGATCAAGGTCTTTTTGAATGATAGCTATATTGTCTGTGGTGTTAAATAGTTTGACATCGTCAGCAAAGAGAACACAATTACTTGAGATATCGTCATATCCTTAAATAAGTGTCTTCTCCCCCATCTTAACCAGCTTTATTTCTATGCAAGGTTGTGGCAGTGGAACAGCAGGAGGGGTTAAGGAAAGGGCATCCCATTTGCAGAGCCAAAATAGCTGACATCTGCTTCTGATGCCTTTGCTCATTAGCAGGATCATTCTGATGCCTTTCCTCTCTGGCAAACCTTTCTCTTTCCAGTTAATTTTGGTATACTGGCTCCCATTGTGCTCTATATTCCCAAGATTATTCCGGGTGCATGATGGCTTGCAAAATGGCTATGGTATCTACTCTGTATGCAGCCTAGTCTATAGGCAGGACTGGCTTCTTTAAAAGTCTCCTCATCAGAAGGGTCATTCTGATTTATTATTATTCTGCATCTTTTCTGTCATATCAAGAAACTTTTGCTAAACCAATCTATATTAGGCTTGGGTTTTGAGATGTAACTCTGATTCACCAATGCATAAAGCTTTAAGTATTGGGAACTCTAAAAGCTTTTCTAGGGCATTATTTTCATGAATCATTTGCTTGCACTTTGTGGATGGGCCACTAGCTAGGGCTTCTTCCAAACCCCACTGCTGACACCTAGAGAGTAGCAGAAATCCTTGTATACAGAGAGGTGTGGAACTGACTGGTCAGTAACAGGAAGCAAACACTAGTCTCTCTCCAAAGATTTAGAAAATCTTCCTAAATTTATTCCCCCCAGATGCTTGACCAGCTAGGGAGACAGGTTGTCAACAAAGATAGACTCTGAAATTTTCAGCAGTTCAAACCAAATACTTAAAAGTAACTCTCAAAATATAAAATCAAGGATGTAAACGGGTATGGATGCAGCAGTTTGAGACTTATTCTCCTATTCTTTGCACTAACAGTCTCAGTGTGCCTTTCCAGCCTTAGCTGTCAGCATGTAGCCAATTCCTTACTTAAGAAGTCTCTGACCCCTTCATGCTGCTGAAAAAGACTTTCCAATGTTCTGTGCCTGGAAAATGAGCTGAATCCTGGCCAAGCAACATAAAATGGCAGTGGACTATGTTCATTCAGATCTGATCAGAGTAATCTCAGCAGGCTTCTTTGTCATCCTCTGGTATTTACTGTCTCCATCGAACTTCTTCTCCAGCTATCCTTTCTTCAGAGAAGACTTTGTGCTTAGCAAGCTCAAAGTCACTCATAATCTGGAGCTGTGATTTACTCACAAGGATGTTGGTGTTTGCCTTTCACCTCACAGAGAATTTCAGTTTTGAGTTCATTGGGTTTTAAACACTATGCTACACTGGCATTATTGTTAATCATTTTGACTTTAGTTTGTGGTTCCTATTTGATCCTTTTGTCCAGTTACTGTTGCAAGTAATTAAAGAATTCCATTTGACACTGAAATTATAAAATATATTTGTAAAAATCTAACAACCTAATATAAAACTAGCTTATACAGATTCATTTAACAAATTGAATATACAGTTGTAAATGGTTCTTAATAACTATTTTTAATACTTCATACATATTGGCTCTCATATTTGGATAATTCACTGAATCTGAGGAAATATTTACAAACATTCTCACCTCTCCAAAGATCTACATCTTGCACTCCATCCAGATACCAATCAAGGCTACAAAGTGTTTACACATTCAGGAAACACTGAACAATAGATTTTGGTTTAATCAACTTATTGATGAAAGTTCACTGCAATTGTCCTATTAATCACTCTCAAAAGCCTAATACTAATATTAAACAGCATTAGAAATAGACTAGATCCCAATGATTCAACTGCTATAGGGTTAAAGTCTAGCCATCAATTGCTGTCCTCTGACTATGATCACATAGATAAAAATATTGTCAGTGTATTACAGAGTTCTCTATTTACAAACCTAAAAGAATACCACAGTGAATTAAAACAAATGTTGCTGTGAATCCATATTTTCTCCATGAAGAAGTATTAATCAAAGTGACTAAGGCTAGTTTGCTTCAACCTACCATGGTCCAGATAATACCCAGAGTCTGTGTGCCACTATACTATGTAGGTTATCCAGTTGATGAAATGGAGCAGCTGGTGATAAAACCATAAGACTTTGTAACATAGCCCTCAGATAAATCAAATCTCAGATAAAGTTACAACTAGTGTACCAGCTGAAGTTGGGCAATGACCACCCTGGCCACAGCTTTCACCTGCTGATTCAGCAATACCAGGAAAACACTCCCCCTCCCCCAAGTCATATATCTACTCCTGAAAGGGTAGTGCAATTCTATCAAGAATTATTATTGGGACTATCCTAAAGCCGCACTATATAAGCCTATCCATCTTGCTAGGATTCACTTGAGTCTCTTCTCCCCACTACACCCCCCCATTGCCTCCAAACTGCAGGACAAAACATTGGCAACATATTAAGTGGAGCCTGGGGTCATGATACAAAGCTAGGAATCATCAGCATACAGTACTAATGTTATTGGATCTCAAACTACCACATCTCTTCCCACAATAGTGAATGATAAATAATGGGAAAGAGAGCTGATCTCTGCAGTACCCCATAAGGAAATAACCACTGCATTGCTCCCTCTTCCTTTAATACCACTGACTGTAACCACTCATTAAGAGGAGGAGGAGGAGGAGGAGGAGGAGGAGGAGGAGGAGGAGGAGGAGAAGGAGGAGGAGGAGGAGGACAATGAGAGGAAAAGGAAGAGAAAGAATGAACCACTGCAGAATGCAACCCAGTACTGTGGTCCAGAAGGATAATTTGTTTCCTCTGGGCTGCTTTGCATTTGGCCCCAAGCCACTGTCCCAACAAACTTCACTAAAAATGGAACTAATATTTTTCAATTCAAGGAGGCCTCTTAACTTCTTTAAGGGTGGAAGCATTTATAACATCCTGGAGCCAATGAACTATTACCCCCTTTCAGCTGCTCAAAGGAACAAAAATCTAACCCATGAGTAGCCAAAGATATTCTGTAATCCATTTCTCTAGGGTTACAGCCCTAGAAGAATCCCATATAATACAATAAGATGATGATATAGTCACCACACAAGACCTTGCCCAAATAGAATCTAGACTTTAGCAAATTTGAATAACTACATGAAAATTGGCTAGGTGACCTTGAACCATTCACTCTTTCTCAATCCAACTGACCTCACAGATTGTTGTTGTAGGGAAAATAGGAGGAGGAAGGATTATTAGGTATATTTACTGCTTGGAGTTATTTAGAAAAATAATAAAGGGGGAACATAAATAAATAAATGTTAATAATTGGTAATAATTGCCAGATGGTATCTCTACTGAATGATTTTACCTAGAACATAATTAACCATCCCATGAAGGGCTGCTAGATCAGGGGTCTCCAACTTTGGCAATTTTAAGATTTGTGGGCTTCAACTCGCAGAGTTCCTCAGCCAGCTGAGAAATTCTGGGCGTTGAAGTCCACAAGTCTTAAAGTTGCCAAGGTTGGAGACCTTTGTGCTAGATAGCAATTGCCAGATATAGTAAAAGACATCATCACATTGTCTCTTTTGTAAACTGCCTTAGGCACAAAGCCAACTGGGTGACCCTGGGCCAGTCACTTTCTTTCAGCCGTAGGAAGGAAGCAATGGTAAATCACTTTTGAAAAACCTTGCCAAGAAACCTAACCCATGGGACTTGTTCAGGCAGTCTCTGAGAATCAGACACAACTGAATGGAAGAAAAAGTATTCTTTAATAAAAGAAATACCAATCAAATGGGTTTATGTCTTGCTTTTTACCATGAGAAAGGATTCCCATATCTTTTATAAACAACAGCCTTCTTTTTAGTCCAAACAGTATGAAGATTAATCTTTTAAATCAGGAACAGGCAAGTTGATTCACTCCAGAGGATTCAATCTATGGTTGCCACAGTATCATGATGTGAGCCATGCTGTTGGGGGCTTACAGAACTTTATTTGTTCATTTTACTCTAAAAAAAAAGATGTGCCATTAATCCCATTTGTGACTGGGGAATTTATAAGACATGTGGAAGACACTAGGTTCAGTGGTGGGTTGCCCCTGGTTCTGACTGGTTCTTATAAACCAGTAGTAAAACTAGGGGAAGCTCCCCCCACCAACCCTGACATCATCAGGAAGCTTCTGCACATGTGCATGATCCCACTGCGAACCGGTAGTAAAGGTAAGTACCCCTGACTAGGTTGCCTACTTTTCTGTTCCAAGAAGTACATTTGTTGTTGTTAGTTGCGAAGTCGTGTCCGACCCATCATGACCCCATGGACAACATTCCTCCAGGCCTTCCTGTCCTCTACCATCCTCTGGAGTCCATTTAAACTCATGCCTACTGCTTCAGTGACTCCATCCAGCCACCTCGTTCTCTGTCGTCCCCTTCTTCTTTTGCCCTCACTCTTTCCCAGCATTAGGCTCTTCTCCAGTGAGTCCTTCTTTCTCATTAGGTGGCCAAAGTATTTCAGTTATTTCGGTCAAAGTATTTCAGAAGTACATAACAAGTCATATTTAGTATTTGGATTGTATTAGTAAAATATTTTTTGGGAGAGTGGGGGTAGATTTGCTCCTTCTGTCTCTTGAGTGCCCTATGGTCCTCCACACTTCTCCATGGGTTACAGAGTAAAAGTGTACAACACAGAATCTTTACTGCTAATGTAATTTTGCCAAATGGTTCAACATGCTGGCAGATCATGTACGCTGCATGTAGAACTAACCCAAGTTGAGCAGGCTGTCAGCTGCATGAGATGGGTACAAATTGTAGAGGGTGACAGACCTAGTATTTGAGGAGTCAGAACTATTGTACTTATTATTGCTCCTCTCACTATGATAGCAATTTTCTAGGGCTTAAAATCTTCAAATATGACTCAGCTATTCAAATGCTTCTTGAACTTCACATTCTAAAAGAAAGGTATTCCTACCAACTGATAAATAATGTCAAGCAACATGTAACACTGAAATAGGAAACTAACTTCTCTCTCTCTTAAATAATGTCATAGAATAAGAAAGGATGAAGAAAGGCTGATCAAAATGATTAGACAGTTCAAATATTTAGGATGAAAGTTTATATGATTATAGTTATAAGGGAAAAAATACTTTATAGTTTGAGGAGGGGGACAGGACACATAAACTGTTGCAAACTAGGGGATGGGGTAAATTTCTAGCAAAAAGAGCTAACCTCAACCAACACTTCTGGCCAGTCCCAATGTTGGCCTTGGACTATCAGTCACCTTCACATTGCATCAACATACTCAAAACCATGAATAAGGGTGACTCATACGTCATGCATCCATTGTAGTGCCTTTATTCTTTGGGCCAGTCACTGTCTTTCAGTTCCAAAATGACATAAAAGTATATTACACACAATCCCTTAACCTTCCCAGACACAACATTGATGAAAAAAGAAAGGTCCTAGACTATCTGGATCCAACAAACATTCAGTGTGTCTCAAGATGATTCACAAATATAAGAAACCATAAAATATTTTAGAATTACAACAAACAAAATGATTAGCTACACTTTGATAAGTTAACAGTAATTGAAAATATTTTTAAAATATTTCAATATTTTAGAAATGAGAAAACAGCACAGTTTTCATCTAATCCATAAAAAAATGCCCAGATGGGAAAAGAAGTCTGATGTGTTTTTGCACACTTATTGCCACTATTTTGCAGGTATATTTGGTGTAGGTAAATCATTTATCAGTGGTAATTATTTGGGAGGGGAGGGGTGCAAGGGGGTATTCCAACTTTGCAGAAACATCTATGATTATTTTGTAAGGAATGTTCATTATATATAAACAGGTATAGCAAATGAACTTGAAACATATAATAGTAGTCCTTGATGTTTAATTTACTGGATGCTGAAATATGATTCCAAGGAAATCTCCTACTAAGAATCATCTTCACCTCATTATATATTGTGATTTAATATTATTTAAGGTTTTTATACTTACATTGTTTCTCATATATTAACTGTTGATCTACAATATTAGTGGGAAAGATAGGGGTTTTCTTTTTAAGTGCAGAAACACTATTCTTCATTGTTTTAACCAACTCTCATTTGATTTAATAAAAGAGAAATTGCTTTCAAAATTTCAGTGAAATTTTCAAGGATTCAGTGCATTTTGGTGTAGATACCTGTAAATCTACTGGGTTTTTTTTTTTTTACTGTAATATCATATTTCTAGTGTTTGGCAGTTTTCTTGGCTACCTGCACTTCAGTTAAATTCCAAAGGAAGAAATTCCCATTGAGAAATATGGATTGCTGAGGTGACTTCAAAATGATGGAAGGACAGGTACCACAGAGCAGGAATAGTAGCATCTTCTACTGTTTCCACCAATAAATTAAGCCCCAACAAAAAATTGTAATGTCCCCTACTCTAAAAATGAGGTTGGAAAACCCAAAGGGAAATGGTTGAGAAACTGCAATGTAGTTTTTAGCACAGCAGAGAACAAAATAGACCACAAAACAACAAGAAGCTATCGCTCTACATCCACTGAAACAATGTTTATTTTCTAAATGAGGTTTATAATGCCCAGTTGAAATTCTGGGAGAATTATATCATTTCTGCTCAAACATTCATAAAATCAAAGGTTCTTAAATATCACAAGGCAACTGATGCTGCAGCCTAGTGAAGCCTGTAGATTGAATTTTCAAATATTTATTATATATGTTTGCATTATATAAACTGGTATAAAGTGGCCATAGGAAGCATTTACAAAGACTGCAATTTAAAAACAAAACAAAACAGTAAAATGCAGCTTCCTCTTGTGTGTAAATGAGATTTTTAAAAAGTGCTGAATGTTCACACTTTAGTTGCAGTGCATGCATACCACTTTTTATATCCGTGCACCATGCTAATTTGCTCTCTGGGCATACTGTGAACCATTTACATAATTTCAGCTTCCTAAAATCTGGAAACATCAGGAAAATTCATGTGTGCATTTGCCTGAAGCAAAAATTCATTGAACCTCCAACAATTGGTATGAGTTCTTGGAAACATGAAAAAAGGGGAAAGGGAGCCACTTTTGGAAACCTGCAGTTTAGCTTTGACAACTAACACCACAATTTCAATTACTGTGCAACCTAAGGCTACTTGTCACAGTGAATGGTTGTTTAAAAACGGCATTATAGTCCTAAGTACAATTGTTATAGAAATAAAATTATGGAATGGTTATTGCACAATAGTCACAGTAGCAACAGTGCAAATTGTAGTTTTCTGAATATTATTTTAAAGTTTCTGTTGTGGGGCAGAAAAAAATATGATCTGGAAAAATGTTTCAATTTGGTTGTGAGGATAGTTCACATTTTACGTGTATAATTATAATTTTAAAACAAAGCAAAACAAATAGTAGCATTTAGTTGCAGCCACAAATATGTTTAATCAATTCGAATCACCTTCTATTTACTCAGAAATAAGTTGTCTGAACTCAAAGGACACTTCCCAGGCTGGTCATGCAATGCTATTTACTTGGACTTCAGTTAAAAGTATCAGTTATTATTACCTTACAACAGTGATGGCAAACCTTTTCGGCACCGAGTGCCCAAACCAGAAAGTGCACATGCCAGAGTCCCAGAAACCTGAAGACCAGATGGCCGATGCGCATGTGCGTGCCAGCCAGCTGGTCTTTGGGTTTCCGGCACTCCAGAACGTGCGACAGCCAGCTGGCAACAGTGCGCGTGACCATAGAAAGGGCTCTGCATGCCACCTCTGGCACGCATGCCATAGGATCGCTATCACAGCCTTACACCATATCAGAGGTGGGTTTCAGCAGGTTCTGACCAGAACTTGCCGGTTTAGCTCACGCTGGTAAAGCCTGTTATTAAGAACACAAAGCCTGCAATTACTGCAGGTTCGAGCCCGGCCCAAGGTTGACTCAGCCTTCCATCCTTTATAAGGTAGGTAGGTAAAATGAGGACCCAGATTGTTGGGGGGGCAATAAGTTGACTTTGTAAAAATATACAAATAGAATGAGACTATTGCCTTATACACTGTAAGCCGCCCTGAGTCTTCGGAGAAGGGCGGGGTATAAATGTAAACAAAAAAAAAAACAACTTTTGAGTAGTTCAGAGAACCAGTAGTAAAAATTCTGATTGGCCCCACTCCCATCTATTCTCTGCCTCCCAAGTCCCAGCTGATTGGGAGGAAATGGGGATTTTGCAGTAACCTTCCCCTGTCATGCACACTAAGTCACACACCCCCAAATCATGCCACACCCACCAAGCCACACCCACAGAAATGGTAGTAAAAAAAATTGAAACCCACCACTGCACCATACAATAAAGAATAATTTTGTATAATGAAAACAAAGACCACAACCCCATTAGCAATGAGAAGAGAAGAACGTGCTGTTGAGTTCTATTATAAGATTCCATGCCTGGTATTTCTGCAACCAATATGCTGTTTCCATCCTGGCAAGTTGTGATTCATGTGTTCAAACATTCTAAACATAGCCTTTCCATGATTGATCTTCAACCATCCAACTCTGCTTCTCCCTGAGCCCCTGGATTATAACTGCTTCCAGCAGAAACGGAAATGTAGCTATGCACAGGAGTTTAGGGAACAACAGACATTAAACATTTGCACATGAGATTCAGAAATACCATACTTTCAATCTATATATAATAACAATGTTATATTCAGACATACATCAGCAACATATTGAGCATAGTAGGGAAAGAGGGTATTATCATTCCTAGGATTATAGACATCCCTTTATACTATCCTTTTCTATGTGGAGTTGCAGAATTACAACCCCAAATATTTGTCTGTCTTTCCTTTGAAAAAGTACAGATTGCACGAGTTCTGACTGTAGAATACAATTAACATGCTAAATAAATATATGGTTAAATGGAGGTTGGTACTTCTTCCTCATTTCCATATTCAAAGTCCAATGGAATAGATAACATGGAAAACAATTTTATAGCAACTATATTATTTGACCAATACTAGATTTAATCTAGTATTATCTATCCAGGCTCACAGCAGTTCTTTAGAATATAAGGCAAGTATTCCATATATATTTTCACTGCTACCTTATAGAGATTTACCGTATATCTCCCATCCAATTTATGGATTTACCAAGAAAAAACCCCACAATTTTTCATGCTCAGAATGAAAATTGTTTCTCAGAGAAAATGAGATCACAAAATATAGCTATAACCTTCTTTATGTTTTTGTTAAATTATTGGCAAGAAAAAAAGTGAAAAGGCAGCCCCCACATAGCTTGGCATATGTAAGTAAAAAAGAAATAAGTCTTCCTTTGAGTACTATCTTTGCTGCCATCTTTGTGATCATACTATAAAGAAGACTTCCTGTTTCTTCTTCTTACTGATATATTTGAAAAACTGCGTAAGATTACTGATTGGTTTTACCAGTAAGCCATTCTAGAACTGGCTCTTTAAAGTACATATTTAATATTTATTAGTGGGCAAGTAATAGTTAAGGTTCTGGACTAGGAACAGAGACTAGGAACATGGAGAACCAAGTTCCAGTCCCACCTGAGTATGAAAGCCCACTGGGTGACTTTGGACCAGACATTTTGTCTTCGCCCTAAAAAGTAGACAAATGGCAAACCACCTCTGACAATGTTGGCAAGAAAATTGCATTGACTTGAAAACCACTGGATTTGTTGGCAAAGAGGTAAGGAAAGCTGTCCTCTACCCTCAGTTTCATGAGATTGACTAGATCACAGATGTCAAACTCGCCATGGCATGTTGCCATCATGTGACATTTCACGTTTTTCCTATTCGCAGAGCTGGGGTGGGCATGGCCTGTGCATGATGCATCCAGCCCAAGGGCCACCAGTTTGACACTCCTAGACTAGATAATCTTTCAGAGACTAGTGCAAATTTGTTAAATAATGATCATCCTAGATTCTTGAGTGATTGTAAAATCAATACTGCCTAAAATACAGAAATTAACTAGCATATTTTATTTAAAAAGTTGTAAGGGTGAAACAATTCCGTTTCACACCTACATTAGGAAATTGTGCTCTATGCTTTTAAGGGACAGGTAGGACAAAGAAGAGACTAAATCCTGATAAATGAGAAGGAAACTAGATTATGAATTGAGACCTTTGATTTGCAATTCTGAGGTGCAGTACTAGTCTAAAAGCACAAGACAGCTCAGGACAGAATGAAACATTCAGTACTTTTATACATTTACTTTTTGCAATGTGTTTATTACTATTATTTATTACATTTATATGCTGTCATTGTCAAGCGACTCTGGGTGGCTTCTAACTGTATTATAAGCCATCCAGAGTTATCTGAGGTAAATTTTACAAATGAATATATAAATTGGAAAAATCTAATGCTGAGTGAAAAATCAGATTTAATAAAATAAATTTGGATTTCATGTATGAAACTGGATTAGGTCTCCTCCCTTGAAACCTGGGGAAAGAAGCTGACTTTCCACACAACTTTTAAATGCCAAGACAATCTTATCAAAGATTAATAGGTTGTTTATTAAACTTGGTCCAGCATTTTAGAGATATTTATTTTTATTTTATTTATTTTGTCAAGCATGTATTTTAAGACAGATACAAGTGTAAACATAATTATAAATCCATGTAAAGGATATAAATAAAAGAAAACATTAGGTCAGGGACATTATTAAATATGGAGCCATATTTAGTGTTTAAGGCCAATCTTGGTGAAAGTTGCCCAGAATTGATCAAACCAGGACTCTGTGGACCAGAACATCTGCCAAACTAAACCAATTACTTTCTATTCTAAGATCTTAATGTGGTAGCTTAAAGCTAAGCAGACATTTCTTCTTTCTGCTGCGGATATGAACAATGTCAACTTAATACAGAACTATACAATCAAAGAGTTGGAAAGGGATTTCAGAGTTCAACTAATTTAACCTTCTATTCAATTCAGGATCTGCTGAAGCAATTCAACAGATAACTGTCCTAGCACCATTTGAAAATTTTCAGTGAAGGGAAATATACCATCAATTTATTTTTCTATATGATAGCCATTAGATACCTGAAGATTGCTATTGTATCTCCTCTCAGTGTTTTATGTAAGATAAACAACCAGTTTCTTTAACAGTTCCTTATACTGTTGATTTCCTTTCATTTATGAAAGAAAATCAAATGACAAAGTCATTTATCTTTGTAGTTTTCCTATGAACTTATTTCAGTTTGTTGACATCTGTTTTAGATTGCATTTGCCCTTTTAACTTATGTATCCTTTTTAGATGTACTACTGGGAAGCTAAATGTCCCCATCCCCTACCGGTGTCTTCCTTTCCTTTCCTTTCCTTTCCTTTCCTTTCCTCCCCTTCCCTTCCCTTCTCCTCTTCCTAGTTTTGTGTCATCTGCAAATTTGAATGTTCATCCCTTTAATTCCTTCATCCATAAAACTGGTGACTAGTACAAAACCCAAAAAAGGGACCTATGGCACTGAATTAGCACTCTCAAATCTGATATGGAGACTTCTGAAACTTTCCCTTGGGAGTGGTCATTCATTTGGTTATGGTACCTTTATGAGTTATATTTTTCCATTTTATTAATGAGGATGTCATGAGAAACTTGGACAAATGCTTTGCTGAATTCAGGTATATGCACATACTGTTTGCCCAATCTATTAAAGTAGTAATACTCTGTGTATGTACACATATGATATATAAGGCATATTTGTTAGACAGCATTGTTTTTGCGACTTTTACTAAAAATGATTTTGAAGAAGTGAGCCTTTGCTTTGTTTGGGATTTGATTTCACAGATCAAAGAGTTTATTTATTTTATTTATTTATTAAACTTTTATACTGCCCTTCTCCCGAAGGACTCAGGGCGGTTTACAGCCAATAAAAAACATATACAAGACAAAAGTTAAAACATAATTAAAAACTGATTATAAATGGCCTAATAAAGTTAAAACAATACAAAACCACTCTAAAACCCCCACTTAAAATTTCCTATCAAGCTAGTCCCGCACGGTGAAATAAGAAAGTCTTGAGCACGTGTTTAAAAGACCGGAGGTCAGGAAGTTGACGCAACCCAGGAGGCAACTTGTTGAATGCTAGAAAATTGTATAAGCTCTGTTTCAGGCAGGATCCTTTGCTCTTTGGACCTATTTCCTACTCATTAGAAGGACCTTAAAATCAGACACATTGATGAATTTTTTTTAAAAGAGTCACACTTGGTCTCTGGTGCCTTCAGGATTAGAGGCTGAAGATTAGGTCTTAAATTGCAAAATAATTTGAAATACTACAGTAGTATTCAGAATACTCCAAATATAGGAGTTGCTTTCTTCATTTTATAAAATCATCCAGGTCATGGTTGACCCAAAGGTGCTTTTTTCAAAAAGCAACTGGACTTGAGGGGCTGTCACAGAGAAGAGAGAGTCATTATATTTTCCAAAGCACCTGAGGACAGGACAAGAAGTAATGAGCAAAGGATCATTAAAGAGAGATCCAACTAAAACCAAGAAGAAACTTCCTGACAGTGAAAACAATTACTTCCAGATAATTACCGTCGGTAATTATGGGTGCTCCATCACTGGAAGCTTTTAAGAAGAGATTGGACAATCATTTATCTGAAACTGTATAAAGTCTCCTGCTTGAGCAGGGGGTTGGACTAGAAGACATCCAAGGTCCCTTCCAACTCTTATTCTCAGAAACTGGAAAGGACTAGGGAATGAGATCTTCCAACAGAAATCCTTAAAGACTCTTCACCAGTGCCCCTAATCCTTGTGGGGAGGACATTCTTGGATGAAACGATAGCATCTGTTCCTAACTTTTCTCTCTTGGTAGTTGCTCACCTAAGTATTCCTGGGGAGCATTATGGACAGATTTCCATCCTAGTTATTGGGGATGCTCTGTGCAATGCGGGAGCAGATACTATCTGATGGAGTAGTGGCTGCCTCTATGGGAACCCTGCAAGATTCTGGCTCCTCTCTTTGAAGTCAGGGTATAAGAGAAGCAGGAGATGGTAGTGGCCTCCTAGGTTTTATTTTTGTCTAACTAATTTGGTCTCATTGTATGTGAAACAGTGACGATCAATGGGTTACGGATGATCCTCTTGATTAACCAACCCTGCAGCCTGTATCACCCACAGCAAGTTGAGAGAGGTAACTATTTACTTTATATAAACTATTTACTTTATATAAAAAGAAAAGCAGTAAGGAGAGGAGGTCAACAGTTGGAAGAGATTAAAAAGCCTGCTTTTCCCTTCTTGCAGGCTTCCCTCTTCCCTAGGAGTACTAGAGCTTAAGAGAGAGAAAAAAAGACTGGTCGAGGAATCTTCCATACTGAGGGATATCGCCCCTTGTTAGCATCTTCGACTTCATCTTCTTCAGAATAAAAATGACATTATTAAGCATTCACCCCACCTACTCCAGAGTGTTGTCCCAAACACTTTCAATTAACTCTTCGGCTCCCGGCTCCAGAGAAAACCCACGAGGATTCCATCTTCCTCATTACCTGCAGCGCTGGCCCGATCCCTGCCAGAACGGCTTGGGGAAGGGGCCTGTCAGAGGAAGAATCACGTCACCCCTGAAATAGAGAAAGGCCGGGGTTGGCTGGGAGGGGGTGGGTCGGTGGGTTGGGAAAGAGATGGAATAATTTTATTTTATTTTCATTTTTATCCGGCGCCAGCCCCATCGCGCTCTCTTCTGAAGGGACGCCGGTGGAAGGACGGAGGCCGCCGTGCAGGGAGAGGTTCCTGTCCACGACGCTGCAGAGAAAACAGCTCCTCCCTCCTCCGGCAGACAGACAGCAAGGAGATGTCACGTGGGTCTCCGCTAGCCCTCCTTTCTCTCGGCTCTCCTCCCTTACTCCCGGAGATAGATAGAAGCCCTAGCCTGACGCTGCTGAAAAGGCGAGGGACGGCACTTTCTTTCTCTCCCACCCCCCCACCCCTTCTGCTTCAGCTTCTGCTTCCCCGAACTGCCTTATTCAAAGAACCTAACGGGGAAAAAATGCTCTTGGACCAACGCCTTACAAGCGAGGAGGATAATCCGCGCAGGTAAACAGAGCTGGTTTTGGGGAAAGGGACAGGTGTCCGTGTTGTTGCTGGGAGGGGAGCGGGAAATGCCCATTTAGCAGGGATTCTGAACTGTCAAGGCTGCGCAAGGGACTGGGGACGGTTTTTGCACGCAGGATTTTGGAAAGGGAGAGGGTTGCAAAGCGAAGCGGGGGAGATGGTGGCGGCGGTGCTGCTGCGATTAGGAAGTTAAAGCCTTCTTGTAGTGATTTATTAATATTTGGCGGGGAGAAAGGAAAAAAAAATCTTGCCTGGAATTTTAGAGGCTCGGATGCGCCGAGTTGGGGGTGGGGGCTAAGAATCAATCGTATTGATTTCCCCCTCACCTTCCCTCCCCCTCCCTCCATTGGTAAAATATGTGGCAATTTGGTGAAGGGGAGGGCTAGAAAAGTGGAGCTATGCTTCGGATGCAGATTTATATTTCGGGACGCTTTAATTGGGATCCATTAAATAGAGAAAGGAAGGGGCGTTCTTTTCTGTTCCCCTTTGCTTATCTGACACGTTAGAAGAAACTGCCTTAATCCCAGTTGCTGCCTCATTTTAGAATCCGTGTGTGTGTGTGTGAGAGAGAGAGAGCGTGTGTATGTGTGTGTGTGTGTGTGAGAGAGAGAGAGAGAGAGAGGGAGGGAGGGAGGGAGGGAGGGAGGGAGAGAATGAATATAAATTGAGGTATAACCTGCAGGTCCCTTAAGTAATAGAATAAATCCAAATAAGCAAGCAAAGAAAGAAAGAAAAGAAATAGGAAGAAATATGTTTGCCTTAACATATAGTTAAAGGAGTCAATTCTAAAAATAATTAGATTGGAAGGTTTGAAGAATGGTGGAAGGAGCATTAAACAGATGAAAATGAATATATAAAAAGTATTTTTTTTATGAGGGCACTTATCTCTCCTTGCAGCAGAGGGTATTTTTGTAAAGGGTGTGGGGAGTTCCTCCCCCTTCCCAGCCCCTTTTTATTTCAGCTTGTAATTTGTGTACTCCCCAGGTCCTTCCTGCATCCAAAGAAAATCCTTCTGATATTTAAAACAGCAGGATGCTGGTAAGGCTATAGATGCCAAAATGACCTGCTATTAAGGGTTTATTGTTGGATTTATTGCCATAATGCTCTGCCTTTTTTGATTATCTTTTTCTTCATCTCTGTTGCTCAATCCTTATTTAATATCCAAGTTGAGGAACTTATAGCTAAAATGCTATTTTAATAATAATAACAACAGCAATTTACTTTAAGGTGGGGGAATCAAATTCATTGATGAGTTTTGAAATGGGTATTCTCATCTATTAATTAGGCAAAAAGGACCACAGGCTTTTAAAACAAAAACTCTTAACAGTCCATTTAAGTCATGCATGTTAAATCAGCAGTCCATCTTTCACAATCTATCTGCTACACTTGCTTTGCAAACCACTAGACATTGAGTGTTTATCATTGTATCAGCCATAATAAATTTGCAAATGGCTGTTGTTACTAGTATTATTTTGCAGCTGTTATTGTGTTTATATAGGCATAAGAAAGGTGGGCAGCACAAAGAGAGCAGAAGGCACTGTCATCAATTTAATGTAAGAAAAATATTGAAAAAGGGATCTCCTTAGTTCAGCAGCTCGTTCAGCTGACATTTATAGGAACCCTTCTTCTATTCACTTCTAGTTTGCATGTATGTGTATGTGCATGAGAGCTGAGCAGGCAAACATACAGCCATACAGAGCTTCCCACTTTCTGAGGGCAGCCTAACTGGTCACTTTTTCTCCTAAGCAATTTCCATTGAACCAACAACAGTCACAGACCCCATCCTTGAAGACACTCCTTTCCTTTAGAAAACAACCACAGTTTTATGATGCAAATTAGCTATAACTACACAAATCCTAGAAGAGAATATTTTATTAACTCAATTTAATTAATGGATTAATTAAATTAAATTTAAGGATTAATTCCATTTTCGGTTTTGGTTTTGGGAAGGCACAAAACTCCCATCCATCCCTAATTTTGACATTCTCAATAGATCTGCAGTATGAAGAGAGACACAAAGTCTTAGCAGAACCTTGAACTCCATGACTGTGATTCTGGGAAGTTTTTCCAACCTGTTAAGGATATTTTTTTCTTCCTTTTGCCTCAGTAGCAGTCCTTATGTTGAAACAATGTCACTTTCTTCAGATGCACCAGGTTCTGTGTTACTTTTTTTGCATTCAGCCACTCACACAGACATACATAAACATATCTTTCTCATACACGGAATCCATTCCTTGGCTCATAAACTGCTTCCAATCTGTTTCTCACTCTCAGCACAATAACTACCCAGACCTCTATTTCAGTCTTTATTCATCCCATCCTGACATCTGCTTAATTATCCTTAATTAGGATACATTGATATTTTACAATATTTGCAACATTATATTCCTGTAACATACATACACACATTTGTCTTTCCCTGGAGTTCTCCCACCCCTTTATTATGCATGCTCATTCCAAATTTCACAATCTTAATAGCAACACCCATAACTATCCATATATATATATTTTAAATTCACACTCTGCCATCATGACTCTTGCCTGGGACACCATGATTAGGATCATATACCCACAGTGATTCTTTCTATTCTTCCTTTTTGCACACCCACCAACACTTATCTGAAACACCACGACATTCCTTGTGCAATCTTCATTCTCATAGCCCTACCGTCCCTGTAGATAGAGGATAATTCTTCCTTCTTTGCTAATAGCAGTCTATTCTGCACAAGTTACTGATTTTTTTTCCAACAAAAGGGTATTCCTTTTCCATTACTTACACTGTCATATGAATACATTCATGTAAACATAGTCTAGCTTCTTTGTCTAATCTTCTCTCACATACATTTGCACACAAATTAAGCTTTTCTTTCATACAAAGTTAACTTTCACCTTTTGCCTCCACACACATATATATATATATCACATATGCATATATTAATATCCTTTGTCTAATATTCTTCAGAAAATCTATTTTTTCCATATAATCCTTTCCTAAGTTCTTACATATAATACATCTATTTGTGTGTTGTTGTTTTTTCACTCATTAATTCCCCTCCTCTCTTTAAAAAAAATTTTCCTCCATGGAAAAAACACAGAATTATCAGGCATGAACATTTTGCTCTAATTCTGGACACTTCCAGTTAAAACAATCTCTGACTGCAAAGGTGGAAAAAAACTCTCCGCTGCTTGTCAGATGACACTAGACGGCTAGACGACCAAATGGATCCGAATTCATTAAGACAAAGCATTTTTTGTTGGGACCTCTTTTTGGGTGGGGGGACTCTGTGGTTCACCGCCGAGTTTTGCAGCGGTGGAAAATCCCAAGATCAATTCTTGCTTGGCATCTGCATGGCGCACACCCTCATTCTGGGGAAGAGGCCGCTATTCAGCAGCGAAGGGCAGTTTTTGCGTGCGAAGGTCTCCTTAGCACCTTCAATTCCGCGCGTTATCCGGGATTTTAGGAAGCAAGGCTGGCAAAACGGGAGAGCGCTGTTGAGAGACCTTGGAGAGCTCTCGCTATAGTTCGACGAGAGAGATTTTGTTTTAGGAAGCAAAGGTTGGGAAAACGGGAGAGCTTTGACCGAAACCTTGGAGAGCTCTCGCTAGTTGGACGCGAGAGATTTTAGAAAGCGAGGCTGGCAAAACGGAGAGCGAGCGCTGTTTGAGACCTTGGAGAGCTCTTGCCAGCTGGAGAAAGAGCGTCGTGCTTGGGAGACACAGCGCGTTCTTCACCGAGTATTTATGTCTCCGTAAGGCTTCAATCCCACTCCACCCCTTCTTTTCTCGCCCATTTGCAGATAATGAATTCTCCCGTGTTCTTTTTTTTTTTTTTTGCACAACTCTCCCACACATTCGTTAACACCGCCGTCCTGTAATACTTTCCATCACACACTCCGGCGCTGGTTCTCCAGTACATTCACACACACACACACAATGCTCCCTCCCCCCTTCCTCCCGAGCTTCAGCACAACAACCTGGAAACGGGGGTGGGGGTGGGGGTTGGAAACAGACCGACGTAGCCCGAGTGTTCACTCCCTCCCCCCACCCCCTCCCCGGCCAATCTCTAGCGAAAGCAGCCGCAGCAACGGCGAGCTTTGAAAAGCACGGGGCGTCTAGCTTGCAGCGCGCGCGCTACCTCGCCAGAGGAGGAGCCCGGCAGCTGCAAGTGGGCGCGTGAGGAAGCGTGACGGCGGGGACCGGGGGTGGGGGGCAGGGCAGCGGGCGAGGGTTGGATGCGGTGTCATCAATTTCTCGCTTCCTCTCCCGCCCCCGGGCACGTCCCCACCCTTCTCCTTAACGGGCAACCCTGAGTGAAAGGTCCAAGGTGGTCCTCGGCGCCAAATCGGCAGCGCTTCTCTAAGCGGGAAAGGGAAGCCTCAGCGGAGTTGGCTGCCTCTCAAGGAGGTGAAATGAGGCTTCCTCCCCACTTTCCCTGTTTGCTGCCGATTTCGGTGGTTGCTGACATTGGCCGCTGCCTTGCTGATAAGTCCAGGCTGAAAGACAGAGGCTTATTACAACGAAGACCACAAAAGCCTCAAAAGGAAAATATCTGGTCCTTTCATAAAATAATCCCTTAAACATCATTTTTCTCCCTTCATACACTGTGTGTGTGTGTCTGTGGCTATTCTCAAATAGTCTGCATGGAAATAAATTCTGCAGCCAATATAGATGGCCCTGTACAGTAATTCAAACTTGCCTTTTTCTTTGCCTATTTTACCTAGTATACTTAAATTTATTTCCATTCTTCCCTACTAATTCCTTGTTTTATTTTCTCATGCGCATATTCACCAGTACCATGTGTATGATTTCCCCCCCTTCTTAACATTGTGTTATCAGGTGTGTGTTAAGAGTTTAATGGTGAAGTGTTCAGATTGCTCTCCCTTATCCAAATTTTGAAATTACAAGTTTACAAGTACATGCTGACAAATCCATGATCCATTTTTTTTAAAAAAAAGCTTTCATTCCCCATATTGAAGTCTATTTTTGAACTGATAGATTGTCTATTCATATTTTTCTTAAAAACCAAAAGAAAACTTGCCATTTTTAATAGATGGGAAATGGTTAGTACAACATAAACAAATAGAGCCAACACTGTAGAATATTAAATAATAGGACAAGGAGCTAAGAAAATGACCCTTGATCAGAGAACAAGTTCTTGTAAGACCTTTTTTTCTTTAAAACATTGGATAATATTAACTTTGAGAGTTAGTTTCTAAATATAGTTGAGATTTGCATCATAAGGGGGAAATATTATTTTAAATCTATTTCTACCATCTCTTTGAGTATTTGACTAACATGGTGGTTTATGACTATATTATATACATGCAAGCTTATGTATAGTTATAAAATTTAAAAAATATATATTTCTCCTTAATTTTTGTCCTTGCAATATTTTGATTTCAAGCCAAAATTCGAATTATTCTTTGTGTCTCCCAAATACAAATTTTTATCAATTCCAAAATGTTATATTTTTCCCTTTTCATGTAGTTAGCTCTTACCAAATAGCATTAAAACTATAACAGGAAGTCTTACCTTCTGATTTTGGGGGACTTGTAGTGAACTACAATGTTGACATGTAAATTGTTTTGAAGTTAAAAGGTATTAAAATGTAGAAATTGCTTTACAATTATTGTATTTATTAAACATTTTTCTCCCAGTGTTTTCAAAATATTAATTGCACCTACAATCATTGTAACTTGCCTAGACTCACTCAGGATAGTGAGACAGGTGGAATATATTCATTCGTTCAGTCAATGAATCAATCACAGTATACTGCTTGCACCAAGAAGTAAATGATATAAAGTGTTTTTCCTCTCCTCCAGCCTTTGTGCTGAAATTTCTAGTTGCAAAATGCAAATTATGGATATCAAGAGATGCTTGCACTTGAGGTTGATGAAAGTATCATATGTCATTTAATACTTTAGGCATAATCTAAAAGAGTTATGCTTGAGTACTGCTACTACTTGAGGAATTTTTTTTATTTGCTACTGCAAGTCAATTAGTTTTCTTAAATGACAGCTGTAGCTGCAGTGGAGTACTGGTATAGAAATAATGATGTGATTGAACAAATACCAGTAAATATGCATTATCCACAAATGATGGATATAGCTGGGAATATATGAGATAAACCCTTCCCTGGGGAAGGGTCAGATAATATTTTAAAACATGGAAACCAATTTAATTTGCATTACAGAGAAACATGTACATATAGCTAGTTACAAGTTATATCTAATGTGAGATTCTGAGATTGTACATAGTTATTTATGCTAGAAGATGATAGCAGAGATTAATCAAATTTTGGCCTCTATTATATAAGCAATTAAAATGAAGCAATTTTCCAAGTTTAAAAATTAATTAAAGAAAGCAGCTAAAAATATACAAAGAGATATATCAATAAATATATTGATTCCAGGGGAAAAAACCCTGCCATATCACTGAAGAAATTCACTGCTAGTTTACTCCTCCTATGATTTCATCCACTTTATATAATATTAAAAACTGGTTTATTACATGGAAAATTGCTAAACATAGGATATAGCAAGCAGATATATACTTTTTACCATGAATCTTTTTGAGGATAGTAAAATGGTAGTAAATATCTTTTGATATCTCTTTATATCATAACTTTGTGTTTAATGAGGCCTTTCCAATTTCTTTTTTGCATAAAAACTTATTGCTACAAATGTAGCAGGTTGTGTCACCAGAAACTTTTTGAACACAATACATTAAGTATGTGGATCTATTGCAGCAGAAGACCTTCAATTTACTTCTAGTTGCATTTATATTTGCTGTTACTTTCAGCTCTTTATTTTTCAGCAATGAAGTACTCAGGATTGTGAATGTAATTTTGTTATCTTTGTAATTTTTGCAGGTTTTTGTAGAACATATTTTTTTTAAAAAAAATGGTGCAAAATCTTCCAACAATCAAGCACCAGGATCTTTTCAGTTTTGGCTTTGCAGAAGAAAAACAAAATAGGAGCAGCTGTGAGGCTCTGCATAGCAAGTAGCTTCTAAGCTACATGACAGCTTCTGGATTTCAGCCCCATTGGGAAATACACAGTCTCCTGGTTTATTACATGGCAGGCAGTCCATGGTCTGATGAAAGAATCAACTTTGGAAAGACAGGATTGGAGTCAGTAAATTGCTTGCAGTGAAGGTGACAAAATTTCTGGGAAATACAGCTATTGGATAATATGACTTCTACATACACTTGGATACTGACTTCTCCATATACCCTGGAATATTGATTAAATCTTGCTGGATTTTTGGATCTTTTAAAAAGGTCTTCTAAGTAGTTAATGGACCTTCCTACATTCCTGTATTTTCCACCCATCCCCAGCTTCTTTTCATCTTGTCAACATGGATTTTTAATATTAATATATTTGCTGACTCACTCTTAGTCTTCACTTTGAGAAGCAGATGACTGAATAACTTTTTATCAGTGCCTTTTATTTTTTAAACACTTTTTACAGTTCAAATAAAATTGCACATTTTTTGGTGCTTTATCTTTCCTTTCTTCCATTATTTTTATTTTTATTATTGAAAAAGAACAAATTTGGATCTTGGCTGAAAAGCCTGAGCCTCTCCTACTGGGGGAAGGCAGCCACATTATTTCCCCCCAGAACCTGGAAAGCAAAAATTAAGTATCTGTTGTGAGTGGTCACTGGAAAGATTTTACCCTGTCTGCTTCAACGCCCCCACCACCACTCCCCCCTCCTCTTCCCCCTCTCCCCCACCCCACCCCACCAAGAATGGGGCCTGTGCTCCTTCGGCGTGGAGGCTGCCTCCTACTTTGGATGGCATTGCTCCTGGGATGTTGGGCTGAGCTTGGCAGTGGCTTGGAGTTCCCAGGAGCAGAGGGCCAGTGGACTCGCTTCCCCAAATGGAATGCCTGCTGTGAAAGCGAGATGAGCTTTAACATGAAAACCCGCAGTTCCAGTGGCCTGGTCCTTTACTTTGATGATGAGGGCTTCTGTGACTTCTTGGAATTAATTCTGACACAAGGTGGGCGGCTCCAGCTAAGTTTCTCCATCTTCTGTGCTGAGCCTGCCATCTTGCTCTCTGACATGGCTGTCAACGACAACCTGTGGCACACTGTGGTCATTCGCCGCAATTTTAAGAATACAACACTATTAATTGATCAGGCTGAGGCTAAATGGGTAGAAGTGAAATCTAAGCGGCGGGACATGACGGTCTTCAGTGGTCTCTTTCTAGGAGGGTTGCCTCCAGAGTTACGTTCACCTACCCTGAAAGTAACACTCTCCTCAGTGAAGGATAGGGAACCTTTCAAAGGATGGATAACAGATGTAAGAGTCAATTATACACAGTCTTCACCTGTGGAGAGTCAAGAAGTACGTCTGGATGATGAACAGAGCCACTTATGTGCTAGAGATGTTTGCCTCAATGGTGGTGTATGCTCTGTGCTCAACAATCAGGCGGTGTGTGACTGCTCCCATACTGGTTTCCGTGGGAAGGATTGCAGTGAAGGTAAGAATCTGTTTTGCCCTTTCCCAGTCAGCCTGCCCCTCAATGAAAGAGGAGGTCAAGAGATGGAGACTGCATGGCTTTTCCTCCATAGGAGTGAATCTTGCAGCTGTGCTTTCCCCTGATTCATCTCACATTTGAATCTTTTGTTAAATATTCCAACCCCTGTTCTTTCATCTCTTTGAACTATGACATAAGCATATTTTTTGCATTGTAAAGATCAAGCTGAAAATTAGGTTGAGGATCAGAATTTTGTAGAATTGTAAGGAATGCAAATAAAAAGAATAGAAATTTGGAAAGCTGTACTGTGAATAGGTAGGTGTATTATCTACCCCACTCAAGAAAGGATAACTTTAGTTTTCAGGAAATAGACTGGCAAATTGATCTATCAACCAGGTCACCTGAAGTATTACAGTTTAACCTGAACAGTCCTAATAATTGGACAAAAAGGAATAATTCTAAATACAATTGCTTATATTTAACAAGTATGTGGATTTAGTTGTTGCAAGCCTCATTATCTGCGTGCATGGGAAGAGAGTTTATTGGATTTATTTTTCATAACAGAATATTTGAGAAATTTAGTATTTCTCCTGTGTAAGGCTAGATTATACATAACTAATTTTCTTGCATTTTAAAACCATGGGGTGCCCTCAGAGCCAATACAAATAATATTGTATGAGGGAAAATAACGTATATTTTGTATGCTTGCACAAATAAAAGTAAATTATATTATCAAAGTGAAATGGAAAGGATTGTTTAAAATAGATACAGAATGGGTAATTGAGTAGTTTCTAGTCCTTTATCTTTATCATTTTAATCTAATTTTACTGGCTATGGAACAAATATTTGTGGGGTATGTCTATGTGAACCTCCTGTTTTCTTTTTCCAAAAGTTAGCCTCAGTCACCCAACATTATTTTTTTTTAATTTGACTCTTTATTTGATAAAACTTCATCTGATCTACCATCTTTCTACCATTAATCAAAAAAGCCACTCAGTCTGTTTAATATATATTTACAGTTGCTCTTGAAATTGTAATCTCTCATATGTTGTATTTTACTGGCTGTTTTATAAAGTTGGCCATTAATCAAAATTAATACATTCTATAGCCTGTGTATTATACTGGTTCATGAAGAAATACTTTTGAATTGGTCTTCTGGCAATGCTTAGTTTTAAGATGGTATGGGACTTTAAAGGAATTTTTTGCATGTGGATTTTTGATGTAATTTATACTGATAATTAGTTGAGAGATTAGCTGAGAGATTAATTGTGATACCACCGCAAAAGCTATTACAAGTAGCTTTTTAGACAATGCTCTTAAATCCTAAAAAACCTGGAAAAATTAAAACTTCATTTGAAATATAAAACTCTGATATCTCCATTTTAGTTGTTTTTTTTCAGTTAATGCATATTAAACTCATAACCCATTTTAGAAATCAACAACAGTTTCAAATAGGGTAGGAAATAAACTATAAGAGAAAATATATTTTCTCTTATATTTAAATATATAGTCCTACAGTATAGTGTTTAGATTTGCCCAGGAGCAATTTCTGTGGCTTTCAATTGGATATACAGGTAAGTGCATAAAACTGCAAAATTATATAGTATTTGCATTCTCTAATTGCAAGGATGCTTTATCTTAGGAGTAAAAGTGCCTTAGACTAATGACAGAGGAACATGCACTGTTGTGTAACTATAATGTTAGATAGATAGATGAAGATAGATAGATAGATAGATAGATAGATAGATAGATAGATAGATAGATAGATAGATAAAGGCAGGCAGGCAGAAACTTTCTTATTAATTATGGAGGACTATTACTCTCTTCCATTAATTGCATATCAGCAACACATTGGTTGTTTATCAATTAATATAAAAATTGAATTTGTATTTATAAGAATGAAATATCTATATACAATTTGTTGCACTCATTAAGGAGGGGAATCAGGGTACAGTATTTTCATTTTTAGAATGTATTTTGAAGTGGTAGATTTGAAAACCTTCAGTCGATTCTCTCCAAAGGTCTAGAAGCTGAAATATGATGTCTCTTGCATAGTGATGTGTTTTATATGACTGGTGAAGAGTTGTTCATCAGACTTGTAATGTATCATTAATAGATAGTTAATGTATTTTTGGTACCTTTGTGTATTAATTAGAACATAGTATTTTGAATTTCTGGCTATTAACATTAATTGCATTTTATTAGTACTACATATCATATAACTATTACTATGGGTAAATCATAGTTAACAACTTTACATTCCTTAAATATTCGCAAATCACCAAACACTGTATTTGTAGTATTATTAAAGTTAGCAATCCCTAGCCATTTGTTGACCTTGAAAAAGCTAGATAGCATATTGCTCTCACTTACTAGGGGAAAAAAGGAAATCTTAGGCAGAGATTAAATTAGAAAGTTAAAAAAAAAATAGTAGAAACAGGTAATGTCAAACCATTTTCATTTTGTTGCCAGGAAACTTACATGGATATATTCATTAGTTATCAGGAATGAGAATTTTAAAGAAAAAAATTGTATATTTTATAAATATTACGTACAGTAGTATACAATTCATGTCTCAGTTTAAAACATATTTCAAGCTATATTATCCTGACGGCCTGTTCTGTTTAGCTAGTCAGATTAAAAATCTTTCTATAGAATACAAAAAGGGTATAATCACAAATATCTCTACATCCATAACAATTTAGTTCACTTGCTTTAAAAGACATAGCAAGCATGGTTTGGAACCAGAATGCTACAATTGTCTACAATTTACAGCTTGTCAGATAATAGAAATATATTTTTTATCACATGCATTGAATTTGAAGAAAAAAAATCCAAGAGAAAAATAAAGATGTCTGAATAACCGACATATTCTATTGAAACCAGATCTTCAATTCCAGTTTAATTAATGGATTTGTCAATTAACCATGCTGAAAGATAACAATGAAAAACTCATAATATTCTTGCATTTTCAAACATTTAATATATGAAGCATTTCCTTGACAAAATATCAAAAGAATTCTAACAAAATGAACCATCAAAATCACCCATTTTTAGTAAATTAAAATAACAGTATTTCTGGCAATGCAAATCAGCCTCTAGGTATAGCAACAATCCAAGTTTGCTGCACATTACATTAGAAAGAGAATGGATAAAAATCAACTACTGAGCATGACTAATTTTAAACAAAGGCAACTGAAATTCCTAACTACTAAACTACTATTGTGTGGTATTCATTACTTCTTTACTACACAATAATTAATGTGGATCACTCAGTAAAAGGCTTTAAGAAAGTAATATACACCAATGGTCTATTCTATGTGAGGAACGTAGATAAGTATGAAAAGAATATTAGTGAAAAACGTATATTAGCTGTGATAGAGATGAGTTCCTTTCTAAAGATGATTAGGATTTTTAAAAGGAAAAAAAAACAATTTCATATAAATTTATGAAGTCATCATATCATGAATACAGCATATATTTCTAGTTATTATATCTCATAAACATAAATGTGTAGAAAAGGACCCCAAAAGGAGAATTAAAACATTTAGGAAATTGGAAATTCTTCATTTTTCCTTTACTAAAAAAAAGGATGAATAACAGTTAATCAGATTTATAGAATTATGTACAAGAGGCATACACACACACACACACACACACACACGTGGAAGACACTGATGAAGCATATATTATGACGTAACCTTATGACTTAAGTATATACTTGTGTTTGATGTTGAAACACAAGTGCAAAAGGAATGAGGTTTGTACTATGCCATATTTTGTTTTTTTATCATTAAGAACAGATGCTTATAAGAAGATGAGGGTTGCCCCTCCACACACACACACACACAAATGCGTGTGGATTGGATAGTAATCGTGCCTTCTTTAATGAGAATAGAAAAAGTTGTTGTAAAGAAATAAATATAAAGTGCAAATGATTAAAGAGATTGCTGCTGCAGCATTGAATGCCTTTAAAAGGTGAACCTTAAGATTAGTAGCTGCTCCTGTGGGACTGCATAGGTGAGGCTACACATGCCTGGTAAATTTAACTCTTTCTATAATGTCTAATAATAAAGCTTTTCTCTATTTTCTTTATGTCTCTGTTCATTACTTCCTTCTTTTGCCTCATTTTTATCCACTTTGTCCTGTGCTTCCTTTGTTTTTCCCTTCCTGGGTCATTTAATAGATTCCCCCCCACACACTTTTTTTTGGTGTTTTTGATAAGAAAAAAGTAGATATAATGTTTGAACACTCCTGTGTGAACAGCTTGCATGTGAAATACAGAAGAGTAGACATATGGAATATTATGTTTCACTATATTAGCTATTGATTCAGTTAATGTAAGGGGATTGCCTTGACTACATATGCATGTGGATATTTATTGTGACTTCTGGCAGATACATATCCACATGCATATGTAGAAGGGTGTTGCATGCATATATTTATGTGGATTGTGAAAATTTCTGGGACTGGTTTTAGTTGTATTGGATAATCTTAAAATGACAAAATATAGAATCTAAGGTTCTTTCTGAGAGGATTTCCCCTTTTGCTTATTCCTCAATCTATTTTGCTTTTATTTATTTATGGATTTTATTTCTGACGGTTGCTTAAATTGAGAATGGTCTTTCTTTCAGGTAAATAGGACAATGGATAGATGGATTATCCCATTTCTTTTTCTCACTATACCAGCATTTCACAATACTAGCAAATCCAATGAAACAATTTGGCAAGATTTCATAACAGATTTTTTAAAAAGTCATTCTTCATACATCTTAATTCACTAGGATCTTTTCTTGCCAGACACTGAGCCAATGGCTTATACAGTAAAAGGAGATGAGATGACTCTTGGAAGAAAATAGTTGAACTTCAATACAGCAACAGCAAAGCTATCAACATAACATCAACAATGATTTCAGATAAATGATTTCAGATAAATAATATATGCTCACAGAAATATAAACATAGTAAATCAGATCAGATAATTTTAATTTGTTAAATCCTAGAATGTCAATCTAGAATCAATCTAGAATCTCAACCAGCAAATGCTCTGGTTTACACATTGGAAAAAAGAATCTGAACACTAAATACAAGCTTGATGGACATTACCTTGTAGATGACCCTCACCCCATTAAAGACCTTGGAGTTTTCATATCAAATGATCTAAGTGCCAAAGCTCACTGCAATTACATCGCAAAAAAGCCTTTAAGAGTTGTAAACTTAATCTTGCATTGCTTCTTCTCCAGAAACACTACACTACTAACCAGAGCATATAAAACATTTGCTAGACCAATTCTTGAATACAGCTCGCCTGTCTGGAACCCATACCTCATTTCAGACATTAATACAATTGAGCGTGTCCAGAAATATTTTACAAGAAGAATTCTCCACTCCTCTGATTACAACAAAATACCTTATGCCACCAGACTAGAAATCCTGGGTTTAGAAAATTTAGAACTCCACCGCCTTCGACATGATCTGAGTTTAACTCATAGAATCATCTGTTACAACGTCCTTCCTGTTGAAGACTACTTCAGCGTCAATCACAACAATACATGAGCACACAATAGATTTAAGCTTAATGTGAACCGCTCCAATCTTGATTGCAGGAAATATGACTTATGGCATTGTTAATGCCTGGAATGCACTACCAGACTCTGTTGTCTCTTCCCAAAACCCCAAACCTTTAACCAAAAACTATCTACTATTGACCTCACCCCATTCCTAAGAGGTCTGTAAGGGGCGTGCATAAGAGCACCAACGTGCCTACGGTTCCTGTCCTAATGTTCCCTTTGATTGTATCCAAATTCATATAGTTATTACATACTTACGATTATATTTATGCTTATATATTGTATAGTTTTTTCATGCTTATGCTTATATATGCTGTTGTGACAAATAAATAAATAAATAAATAAATAAATAAATAAATAAATAAATAAATAAATAAATAAAGTTTTTATGAAAAAGAAAACAAGTAGTCATATGATGGTATTGCTGCAAGATTTTGAATTTGAGATGGAAAATTATTTTATTTCCATGAAAAACAACTTGATCACTATCTAAATATTTTCTATTTAAACAGGAAATTATCCATGGTAGTACTGTTTTGCTACTATTAAAAATCCTCCTTGAAAAATCTTGTTCCTTTTAACGAGACAATGATGAGCACTGGAAGGTTGATAAAGTAATAAGAGTTAAAAGCAAACCATTCCATGTTTAAAACAATTACAACGTTCATTAAAGCAAAAGTTTTATAATATTATTCCCATATTAGTTAGCGGCCCTTCCTTTGAGCATTTTAATGATCAGAACATACTGCAACAGTAGTTTCTAGATAATAAGGTAGTAAAACTGATTTATTTTATTTATAGTCTTAAGGGTCATATTTGATTAAATTGAGAAGAATACCTATGTACTTTCTAAATTAACTTAAATGAGCCTTCAAGTTGATGTTGATGTTTCTCAGCCACAGTAGTAATTTATCCTTTCCTGTAATATAACACCAGAAAGCAATATCCTTTATCCTTTATTTAATATCATCATCATCATCATCATCATCACCTTTATTCATTAAACATGAAACTCAGTCAAATGAACATTCAAAAAGGCATCAAAAATACCATTGACTGGTGCTGATGGTTGATACGGATTGCTGCCAGTGTCCTAGGTATCAACCAAGTACCTTCTTAAGATGTATGATGTTCCAAGTAGCACAGTTTTTGCAGTTCTGCTGGTGTTATTGCAGGAAGCTGCAGTTTGTTGATATAAAATTCTTAGACATGGTGCCAATTGCCCTGATGACAATGGGTATCACCGTTACATGTTTCATCCATAGCCATGTAGTTTCGATGGCCAGGTTGTGATATTTCATGATTTTTTCCAGTTCTTTTTCTTCAACGCTGGCATCTCCTGGTACCACGATGTCAATAAATTGCATGTTTTGGTTTTTGACAATTTTGATATCTGGTATGTTGTGTTCCAAGTGATGATGATGACGATTTGTTCAATGTGAAGTCATAGCTGCCAGTTCTTTAACTGGTGTTGACCTTTGTAAAACATAGAATAATAGGGTTGGAAGGTACTTTGAAGGTCTTCTAGTCCAACTCCCTGGTGAAACATAAGACCCTATACAATTCTGGGCAAATGGCTGTCCAGTCTTTTCTTGAAAGGCTCTAGTGATAGAGCACCCACAACTTCCAGAAGTAAACTGGTCCACTGATTAATTGTTCTCACTGTCAGGAAATTTTTCCTTAATTCTAGGTTGGATCTCTCGTTAATGATCTTCTACCCATTACTTCTTGTCCTTCCTTCAAGTGTTTTGGAGAATACATTGAATCCCTCTTTTCAGTGACAGTTCTTCAAATATTGAAAGACTGCTATCATATCACCCTATTTCTTTTCTGCAGTAGACTAAACATACCTAGTTCCCTCAGTTGTTCATCATATGGTATGGTCTCCATACTTCTTATCATCTTTATTGCTCCATTCTGTGCATTATTTCTGGGTCTCAACAACTTTTTTGTATCATAGTGACCAGAATTGGATGCAATATTCCAAGTGTGATCTTACCAGTGCAGTATAAAGTGATACTGTCACTTCACATGATATTGAAGCTATCTTCTGTTGGTGCAACCTAGGATTGCATTAGCTTTTCATTTGCATCTTCTTCCCAAGAACCTTGAATGTCATAATATGTTATATGAATGTCATAGTATGTTATATGTGTAGATCTAAGCAACGTATATGTGTAGATCCAGGCATATGTGTAGATAGTATAGTATATGTGTAGTTCCAAGCAATGTGGCCTTTTGCAATTGATAGATTAAAATATTGCCATTGTGCAGATCATTGGGACCACCACTGCTAGTTAATGTCAAAATCAATTTTGATTTTCAGATTTTGATACTTTGTGATCATTGCCTCCTCCTCCTTCTCCTCCTTCTCCTCCTCTTCCTCTTTCTTCAGCAATAGTTTCTACATATACTTAACACCTGCCATATAAAGTTCTGTTTTAAAATGTAATTGGCTTTATAATTACCATGTAATATCTTTGCTCATACCGAGAGGCGGCACACAACATTTACAGGTAGTTTAGTACTTAGCACATTTCTTTTAATACAAAAGAGAGCTGGTTAATTTTATGTTAAATCGCTGCTCGGTTTAACCCCCTATTATGTATGTAGATTAACCAATAGATATTCCCTTACATTGTATTCTCAAATCCAGTAGCAGATACCAAAGATAATTACTCTGTACAGTGAGGCTTTTTTAAACAAAATACAAATCTCATGTTGCATATAGTGAATTGTTTTTATTCTTAGTTTGAATACTGATTATATAAGCCACGCAGAGTAACTTTGGAGAGGGAGGTGGGCAACATGTTAAATAAATAAATAAATAAATAAATAAATAAATAAATAAATAAATAAATAAATAAATAAATAAATAAATAAATTGTATTTATTTTATTTGTTGTATTTATTTTTGTTTGTTTTTAATCTGAGTTATGGATTTAGGAAATCAGGAAAGAGGTTATATCATTGAGGCATCCTATAAAAAACAGAAATACTACATACAAATTTCTCCTAAACTATGTGCTGTACAGCTGAGTGATGTTTTTAGTTACTCACAATCATGTGTATTACATACCAAAACTGCTTTTATATAGTAATCAAGGCCAAATCGGTTTGATGCTAATCCAACCAAAGATTTAAAGTTATACAGTCTATAGTGCAAATGTCAACATCTCAGACTTGGAAAAGAAAACAATATTAAACATGGTTTAATTTTAGAATAGGGTTTGAGCCACTGTCTCTGATGTTAAATTTGAGACCAAGTGCAAAGAAAGGTTACTGAAGATAGAAAAGCTGCCAGGAATGGAAAGAAAGGGAAAGTATTTTAGTAAATCTTGGACTCATAACTTTTTATAAACATTACCGGGAAGAACAATGATTATTTGACAGTGTTTCATAAATTATTAAAGATTACGAAACAATATCTTGAGCATGCCTTCCATAATCCACTTCAGCTATAAACACAAATAAGAGTGTTGCAGTATTAGCCTAATCACCTAAATTATATAATATATCTATGGAAACATAATTTTTAAACTGTTCTAAATAAATACAGAGCCCCTTTAAATCCATGAAGGCTTTATCATTGATAATATATCTATTTCCTTTGACCAATCTGTTTCTGTAATAACTTTGGAAAAATTACCTTCTACATGACCTGCATTGATGTCAAGGACTTGTGAAGGTGGGGTTAGACTGTTCAGTCTTCTTTGCAACCTGGACAATCCCTGGAGAGCATTTCCATGAATGGAATTCTTGTGTGATTAGAAATATAACTATATTAAAGAAATCATAAACAATGGAAATAACAATTGGCATATACAAACAAGCTTCAACACAACTTCAGCGTATTTTCTCACAATAAGAATGCTTCAACAATCAATTCCCATACCCCTACTGGTATGGGAAATGAAATTTGAAATAAAGTGAAATTCTTCCTCCATATACAATACTGAAGCAATTAAGGTGCTAAAGCACAATCAGCTACTCTGCTGGACAGTAGGACTAGCTTCTTTCTATATATTTGTAATAGAAATGAACTATTAGATCAGGAATGGAGTATTGGCTGCATTACCTTATTATCCAACAGCAGTATTACTTTACATTTTTATGTTAGCCTATTTCTACTCATAACATAAAGATTGCCTGTATGTAAAAAGAGACCAGTGTTTTAATTATTTTAATTTTATTCCATTTTATGCAATAATTTTATGATACATGATTAGTACCCAGTAAAACATCAGAGGCCATTAAAATAGTTTGATAATATGTTTGTTATCATATATGTGTTGTATGTATAGTACATTACTATAGCTATACACTGTAAAATAATTTATTTGATGTTTCTTATATTTCTTCTTGTATGTTTTGAATCCTAAAATCTCCAACTTATCTATCAGATCCATCCATCCATCCATCCATCCATCCATCCATCCATCCATCCATCCATCCATCCATCCAGTAAATCACTGAAATGAATCTAAATCTACACAAATAGCCTAAAATAATTATTTTACTACAGTGTAATAACTTACAATGCTATCTAAAATAGCACATACATATACTCCTCAATGAGTTATTTTATTTTTGATGAGTTATTGTATTTTAGTTTCAGTTCTTTTCTACATATGAGTAAAAGTGATTTACTTCATGTAATTACTGTGAGGGAGAAATTGTAAAAAGCAAAGTCATCACAGAATCTATCTTAGAAAAATTCCACACAAGTGAGTAATACTAAGGGTGATAGTTTATTAATTCAAATTTAAAGGCAAGTGAGTATAAAAACTCATTTGTTCTTGTTGAACCAGTTATTATCCATCTTTGGTATCCTATTTGCTATTTTGGTATCCTATTTGCTATTTTGGTATCCTATTTGCTATTTTGGTATCCTATTGTGAAAGAAACTGGTTTCTTCTTCCGATGTAACTTGACTTGGAACTTACATATGAGTAGTAGTGATCTTTTCTACAATTAGCCTCTGGTCGCACCTAAGTTGTTATTATTGAACTCTTCCAGGTACCAATGACACAATGAGATTGATTTTTTAAATATACTGTTAATTTCTGATTGAACTTGGCCATAAAGTTTGTCAATCTTCTGCATGAGTAGTTGGGTCATAAACTTGGATAACCATTCCGTTAAATGTCTGTATAGCCATTCTGTAAGACTGTTCTTGGTCTAGTTAATTTTATTTGGCTACTGACTGTATTGGACCCAAGTGCTTTAATCAAAATGCATCTGGAAGGGACCTTGGAGGTCTTCTAATCCATACCCCTGCTCAGGCAGGAGACTCTATACCATTTCAGATAGATGGTTGTCCAATATTTTCTTAAAAACCTCCAGTGATGAAGCACCTACAATTTCTGAAGGCATGCCATTCACTGGTTAATTTTCCTCACTGTTAGGAAATTTCTCCTTAATTTCAGATTGCTTCTCTCCTAGATTAGTTTCCATCCATTGTTTCTTATCTTTACTATGTTCTTCTTTACTACATTGTCTTCTACACCGCTCCTTCGTTGTTTTTCATGTCCTGAGTATTCTAGTTCATTTCAGTTTACTGATACAGTATATGATGTCTATATGTAGTTGATTCTTTTCATCTTTTCTGTGGTGAATTTTCCTATGTTCATGTTTCTTGACTTCCACACTCCCTTTGCAATTATGCCTTTGCAGCCTCATTTTTCTTTTCCTGCTCTGCAACATCAATAAAAAAAAACATTCAATGGCTTTAATCTAATTCCACCATAAGCACCACTAGCACCCTGAAATTATCAATTCTTCTTCAGCAGGATATTGAATGACTTCTGATCTGAGGGGCCATCATCTGTTCCTTTATCAATAATCACTTTATGTTGTCTATCCATATGGCTTTCTTGGTAAAGTACAGAAATAGTTTATCATTACTTTTTTCTGCACAGTATGAAATTGTCACTAAATGGTCATCTGCCCCATTACCTAATAACCTAACCCTAACCCTATATCATTGCTACCCTATATAAATGCCTGCTCAATTTAGCTGGGCAGCTAGGATGACTTCATCTGTTTGGTGGCCCTGCTGGGAATATATAATTTTGGTATACGGTCTAGATGTTCTTTGCTGTCCTCCCATACAAAATAAGGTAGCAGAGCAGGACTTGAGGGGGAAATTATTGTTATAGGGAATCAGTTAATGTATATAAATATTGCTTTACTCACCACCAAGGATTCCACAAAACAAAAAGCAAAAAGCATACATGTAGGCCAACTCTATAATTGTCTTCAAAACACTAAATGTCTACTGAGGTGTGCCTGCCCCCTTCTTTTCTGGCATTTAAGATGATGTTTAAAATCTTCCTGTTTACATGGGCTTTCCATGCCTATGGTGTGTTAGGGAAATATTACATCATTACATTAAATTTACTATATTACATCATTTTACTGTAATCCATTTTATTGCATTTGTGGAACACATACAACATACAGTTCAGATGCCTCTTTTATATTGTTTTTGGTCTAGTTTATTGTCCAAAAAACCTGGGAATTGGCAATACTGTATAAAAATATAATAAATAACATTTGTGTACATATGCAGGGGCAAATGTCACAGTAGGTGGACACATCTAGTCAACATTGGCTGAAAATGCTAAATATCATGAGATCTGTTTAATACCTTCCAGAAAATTCCAGAATAATTAGTCAGAGAAAATAAGAAAAAAAAAAAAAGCCAGAAGACTGCAATGGCAAACAATTTCAGTATTGATCATCATCTGTATTAAACATGTCCATATAGTCAACAAGTCAGTCTGACACAGCATATTGGTGCTGTGGCACTGGTGCTTTGAAGTAACTTCAAAGTACTACATTTGAAGAATGTTGTCAATTTGTAATGCAAGTCGTTGGACTTTAGCTAAACAGAGGGAAACTGACATGTTGTCAAGTCTGCTAAATATTGCTTTATTGGTGTTATCTAGGACTGTATTCTAGATTTACATTATAACAACAGCAAAATTTGCTTTTTTTATTTAGTTAATGGATTTATAGTGCCATCCAATTCAACTCTGGGTGATATATAATAGAAACAAACAATAAACAAAGAAAAATAACTATATATTAAAAATAACATACCAGGATATGATGAAATAGTGACCAAACAAGATCATCATCTAGGTAATGTATTAATTGAATTAAAATGATTTAGAGTTGTTATCTTCAGTATACTTTCTAAAAGTCAGGCCTGGCTTTATTATTTGCTCAGTCTTGGGTATTTCTGGCTCTTTGGGAAAAAAGTGGGTAGCCACTTTTAGAGCAGTGTTACTCAATATTGACAACTTTTAAGAGTTGTTGGCTGAGGAATGCAGGCAGTTTAAGTTGGAACTTCTTAAAGTTATCAAAGTTGAGAAATGCTGTGTTGGAGGGGTAACCATAATAGGAATGATGCATTGATTTGAAAGTACAAAACCAGAAAACAAAAATGAGGCTCTGCTTCTCCCATATATTGTCAGTAGAAAAGAAACAAAAAAGGAATATCAGGTAATGAATTACACTTTATTTTTATTTTTATTTTATTTGATTTTTATACCGCCCTTCTCCCGAAGGACTCAGGGCAGTGTACAGGCATAATAAAACCGACAATACAATATACAAGTTTAAAATACGATTTAAAAAACTTATTTAAATTAGCCCAGTAATTAAAATTTACCATATTAAAAAACCCCGTTTAAAATTAATAAAATTTAACATTAAAATCCCAGTTTAAGCCAGCCCCGCGCGGATAAAAAGATGAGTCTTGAGTTCGCGACGAAATGTCCGAAGGTCAGGTATTTGGCGTAAACCCGGGGGAAGCTCGTTCCAGAGTGTGGGAGCCCCCACAGAGAAGGCCCTCCCCCTGGGGGCCGCCAGTCGACATTGTTTGGCGGACGGCACCCTGAGAAGTCCCTCTCTATGGGAGCGTACGGGTCGGTGGGAGGCGTGTGGTAACAGCAGGCGGTCCCGTAAGTACCCAGGTCCTAAGCCATGGAGCGATTTAAAGGTCATAACCAGCACCTTAAAGTGCACCCGGAAGGCCACAGGCAGCCAGTGCAGTCTGCGCAGGAGCGGTGTTACATGGGAGCTACGTGTAGCTCCCTCTATAACCCGCGCAGCTGCATTCTGGACTAACTGAAGCCTCCGAGTGCACTTCAAGGGGAGCCCCATGTAGAGAGCATTACAGTAATCCAAGCGAGAGGTAACGAGCGCATGAGTGACTGTGCATAAGGCATCCCGATCAAGGAAGGGGCGCAACTGCCGAACCAGGCGAACCTGGTGGAAGGCCCTCCTGGAGACGGCCGTCAAATGGTCTTCAAACGACAGCCGATCATCCAGGAGGACACCCAAGTTGCGCACCCTATCCTTTGGGGCCAGTAACTCGCCTCCAACAGCCAGCCGCGGCTGCAGCTGACTGAATCGGGGTGCCGGCATCCACAGCCACTCCGTCTTGGAGGGATTAAGCTTGAGCCTGTTTCTCCCCATCCAGACCCGTACAGCTTCCAAACACCGGGACAGCACTTCAACAACTTCATTGGAGTGATCCGGGGTGGAAAAGTACAGCTGGGTGTCATCAGCGTACTGCTGGTATCTCACCCCGAAACCACTGATGATCTCACCCAATGGCTTCATGTAGATGTTGAACAGCAGGGGCGAGAGAATCGACTTGATTTGTTTCATAAACCTTTGAAATAGGGTAAATGAGTTTGGTATAATTGTGCTTCAGTCAATCATTGTATATAAAAGGCTAATTGCTAAATCAACAGTAAACTGAACTAGAAGTGAAGAACAGTGCTATATTTAATAAAAGTAGTGATTAGAATTTATTTTAATTTTTTTAGTGAGTAAACAAATTTGCCTCAACTGACCGCCCGTGGAAACCTTTTTATTTTCCTTTACAGAATGAAGAATAAAATGTAGGAGAAGGTTTTCAAGCAACTCACGTTCAATAAATGGTTGTCATGCTATTTTATGGATGATTATAAGGAAAAGTAAAATAATCATCATTCTGAAGCTTAAAAACTGTTAAAAGAAGCGAATTGGAATGTGAATTGCTGAAATGCCCAAAATGATAAATCCTGTAAAAACTGCAAAAGGCTATGAACTTGTAACATCTTTTATGGAATCTTAGATATTGTTTACACATTAATGTAATTACAATTTAATAATAATTTTCGAATATATTCATATACTCTTAGAATAAAATGCAAATTTTAGTTTTGAAATAAACATTTCATAATCAACATTTTACAAAGAAGCACTGACAAAATCATCTGTTCATATAAATCAGTGCTTGCCAAAATGACAGCACATTTTTAAGGTAACAAAAGACTTCATTAATTGCTAGAAGAAAAAAAGTCATACAGGTATTATTATGGTTCCTTGCATAGTCAACCAGATATATAGATTGGATTTGGCATTTTTATCAAACTATTGAGTTCTTCCCAAATACCTTGAATAGCAAATGTTCTTGTTTGATGGTGTTAAAGATATCACTGCAGGATGTAAGCTGATCCAAGTAAAGTTGCCTTTTGCAATTGACTGATGGTGATTTTGTCAATACTGATGGTATTCAAGTGGTATGCCAAACTTTTTAGGCTTGTGGCCAAGACACTATTATTGTTGGTACTATGTTTGCTTTCTTTTCCCACAGTTGTTCTACTTCTATTTGCAGGACTTTATTTCTCATGATTTTCTATATTTTTTTTTCTTCTATTCTGAAGTCTTCAGGTACTGCCTTGCCCACTATCAAGTCTTTTTTCTCTTTCTTATTGATAATTGTTAAATCTGGGGTTGTATATTTTATGTACTGGCCATGTAATACTTTGCCTTGCCATGTCCCTTTTCTGTTCTTCATTTGGTCTTTCTTGTAGGTTACTTTGGTCTCTCTTGTGCTTAATATAGTTCATGATATGCTAGTTTCAGTGCATTATCTTCACTGTCCTTCAGCTATTCTTCCAATTCCCTTTTTCCCCCCTTCAGTTATCTGGTATTCTTGCAACATTCCTCACACACCTATTTTCCTTGGTAAGAAGAGTCTGTCAACCTTGATGCATGGATGAAGGGCGTGATTGTCATTATTTTTCTGGTTTTGCCACCCAGGAGTTTTAGTTCTGTTTGAATGCAGTCCATAATTCCACTTGTGTGTTTAATGACTGGATTTTTCCAGGTGTGAATTGTTTTTATGGCATTTCTGCCAGTGAGTTTGGATTTTAAGTTCTTCATTCTCATGATGTACTCACTTCTAACATTTTTTTGATTTCAGTGTGCTTGATAATGTCAGCTTGAAGAATGCCCAGGCACTTGTAGTGACTGTCCAGGCTCTTGGCATTATGTTCATAGTGCATCTTGACTTTTTTAGTCAAGATGCACTAATTAATTTTCCCATTGATAATAAGGCACATTTGTCCAGCCCAAACTCCATAGCAATACCTTGGCTGTATAGAAAGAAAATGTTGAACAACAATTTTATTTCACATAGTGTTTTTCCATGCGGATTGTATAGTCTGGCAGATGTTTTTTGCTCTTTGATGGCTACAGCCTAAGTTATTCAGTATTGTTGACAGAGGAATCAATGCAATGACAAACAGTTGTGGTGAGAGTGTGTCTCCTTGATATTAACCTCTCCCAGTCTATCACCATTGACCAGCAACTGTGTCTTCCATTGTGCCATTGATCTTTCCACAAAGCTTCTTCTACTACTCCTATTATTGCTAGGCAATTGATTATCCAGTCATGTGGCAGGAAATCGAATACTTTCCTTAATCAGTCCGAACTATATTCAAGTTGATCTTCCTTCTCTTAATTTTCCAAAATCATCTTGTCAGTTAGGAACTGATCTTTTGTTCCTCTGCTGTTTGGATGGTTTTCTTTTTGCTAAGGTGGAAAGGGCTTCTTTTCAACTAGATGCTGTTGGATTGCATCCACTACCTCATCAGTTAGCTACTTGGAAGTTGTTGGTAAGCAGGTAATTGGCTTGCAGTTGCCTTTTGCTTCTATAGCAAGGCTGTCAAACTCCCACCCCACGGGCTGGATGTGTCACATGCTAGCCACACCCAAGCCCAGTTTAGCGAAAGATGAAAAAAGTCCCAATATGTCATGTGATGCTGCTGTGACAACGTGAGTTTGACACTCCTGCTCTATAGTCCCCTAATGTGAAATTTTTCATTATCAGTTAGGTTTGCCAGATGTTAACCAATCTTTAATTTCACCTCCTTTGCAATGTGTTGTTAAATTGCTTTTCAATGAGAGGGTGTAGACCAGTCACATATTTCAACTAAAAATGATGTATTTTATCTTTACCTGGTTCCTGATCAGTTATTGATATTCCTTGCCCTTTTCTTTACCATTTCTGCTATTAATACCAGTTGTTTCATTTCACTTTCTTTTTTTATTCTTATCCACCTCCTTTACCCAACCTGCATTCTATTTGCATTTCTTTGGGTTGTCCATAGCTGCTGTAGGAGATGACCAGGCTGAGTTTGAGGGAGGTGTTAAATGCATCATCAGTCTTGAGTCCCTATGTGCCCACAAAAGATCTACATCCAGCCCACCTTGAATTCCATGACTCTTAGTTACTGCCAATTTGCTTTGATCATTAGTAGTTCAGATTCTTGTAGAGACAATTATCATTAACCTATATTCATTTGAACTGACTGGACTCCTGATTTTCTAACTTTGACAGCTATGCCCAGATCTGCCCTGTCAGGTGTTACCGGTAACTAGTTCACTTTAGTATTTCCTCTGATGAATTGGTAGAAACATTTCTGATTTAACTGAAATTGGAGATTTTGCTTTTAGTGTGCAATTAGAGATATATGTATTTGGTGATTTTCTTGGCTATAACTGCAATTTGATTTTTTTGTCTCCAGTGTTTCCTTGATCTTTCTGTCTAGGTGATATTTCTTGGTCAGGTATTTTTTTGTTTTAATTTTCTTGTTTTTCAATTTCTTTTCTGTCATCTGTTCTAGCTTGCTTGGTTCTGATATTAGCATATTAGCATATTATCTTATTTTCTAATTTGATCTTCCATTTGGTGGTCCAATGGCTTTTTTGTTTGTTTGTGAATATTATATTTAGGTATTCAGTTATAATTGCAGCTGTGTTGTATATTAGTTGGGTTTGTTTCTTGAAATGAGCAGGTGCTTATATTCAATATTACAGTATTGATATCTTTCAATATTCATGCTATTTTGTTAATCTGCAATGCATTCAACCTTGCATGGTAATTCTTCCTTTCAATTCTTTTTTTGTTAGAGAGTTTCTTTCTGAGAAGGCACAGGAGACTGGTACCTAGTTTGGGAATGAAAACAATATAATACGGTGGCTGGCTTCTTTTAGTGCTGACTCCCTGATTTCTCTCTATAGTCTGAGCTATACTGAGCAAGGCTTTGATTTCTTTGTTGTTGGTAGACCTTTGCAGTACTTACCATTCCGTTTCTGTGAATACTTTGTTTCATATTATAAATCAGCATTTGATTGGGTAGTCTATTTTCTATCACTTCTGATTTTGAATGGTGTTCTTTCCAGAACTGGTGCATTCTTTTTGAATATTCTCTTCTTGTTGGACTTGATTTGTAATAACAGATAATTATTTTTTTTGTTTTCAAACTTTGTACATGTCATGGATAAAAAACTTTTCTTCTAGTGGTGCTACAACTTCTGGCTCTGGTTATTTTGCCAATAGCCCTGAGTCCAGTAGCTCATTTGTCACCAAATGTCCAGATACTTCAATACCTAGTATAGTTCTTATTGATCCCATATGGGTTTTTGTAAATTACATCTCATCATACTTTTCTGCTCCTCTGATGAGATCTGTCCAATATGGTTGAACCTCTGGCATAGCTTTCATTTTCCTTAGAGCATACAGTGCTACAACCATGTCAAGGGAGGGTTTCACTTGAGTTGTTATGTTTTGTCATGCAACCACCAGATTTTTAGACCAGATTAACATTTTTGTGCAGCTATTCAGTCTTATATTATTGTTAGTGTTATTATAATATTTATATTGCCCAGATACTTAACAATTCTGGATATTTTTTTCAATGTATTGGATCAAACATACAACATATGTCTTCTGTTCAAAAATATTATTCATATTCTCAGACTATGAAAACTGAACCCAATCAAAATACTACAGATTGTAGTATTTCCCCATTATCCATTTCCCAGAATCAACAGAATGCCAGTTGAGATAATAGGAAACCTTTTGGATGGCCCTATGTTTCAAATATGGACTATTTAGGTAAGTACCACATTGTATAGAACTTATGGGATCCTTTAAGCCTTTCTTAATGGAGCCTCTCACAATATATGCTTTCAGTTTCTCATCTGTCCATAATTTCACTTCTAAACATTGCCTATGCTTTCACGTTCTCACTGGTCTGTATAACTGTACACCTGCACATTGTTCATGTTTTCAATTTATTGTCTGTCACTCCACTCATAGATGCTGCATTGAAAGAAAAGTTTAAAAACAAATGATTCTTTCCCTTCATTGTATTTACAAAATAAAATAGGCATCATCATTAAATTATGTAAACTACTCATCTCTGGTAGCCATTCATCATTCACAAACTTCCAACAAGAAAGCCTTCACCTGCAAACAAAATAAACAAGCAAGCAAGTGAAAAACAAATAATCTTATTGAATCTGGATAACACTTCTGATTTACTTTGTTATCTAATCAGTGAAGTGGCCATCTCAGATGACAATTGGTATGGAGTAGGGATGTAGAGACAGTTCTGAGTACATTGAAAATATTTTTGAATTCTCCCTGAGTTAAAATACTTATCTCCATTCTTGAGTCTCTTCTCCTTTAATTATAATCTTTATGTCAAGTTTCAAAAGGCACTTTTGCTGTTGTAACTATTATCGCTTTTCAGCTTGCCAATGAACTATGGGGGCAGGGAAGGTAGAGATAGGACTTAGGTTCCAGACATCAAGATGCCAGCCATGAGAACATTTCAGCAGGTGTTTATCATAGCTAAAAAAAAAATTCTCACAACAATACCAGGAGTCTCCACTGGACAATGTGACCTGGTCTAATAGAAGGGGGGAAGACCTGAACTTTAACTATGTGGGTTTGCGTGAGAAATAGTTAGATCTGGTTTTGCTCTCATCTTTGCCAATATGATATGTACTAAATAAAGCCCTCTCAATTCCTGGCAAATAGATGGGAAAGAAATGGAGGTAGTGACAGATTTTATTTTCCTGGGCTCCAAGATCACCACAGATGGAGACTGCAGCCAAGAAATTAAAAGATGCTTGCTCCTGGGGAGGAAAGCTATGGCAAATTTAGATAGCATACTAAAAAGCAGAGACACCACTCTGCAAACAAAAGTGCGTATAGTCAAGGCTATGGTTTTCCCAGTTGCCATTTATGGCTGTGAAAGTTGGACCATAAGAAAGGCTGAGTGCCAAAGAATTGAGGCCTTTGAACTCTGGTGCTGGAGAAGACTCCTGCGAGTCCCTTGGACTGCAAGGTGATCAAACCAGTCAGTCCTAGAGGAGATCAACCCTGACTGCTCTTTAGAAGGCCAGATCCTGAAAATGAAGCTCAAATTCTTTGGTTACCTAATGAGATAGAAGGACTCAACGAAGAGCCTAATGCTGGGAAAGACTGAGGGCAAAAGAAGAAAGGGACGACAGAGAACGAGGTGGCCGGATGGAGTCACTGAAGCAGTAGGCGTGAGCTTAAATGGACTCCAGAGGATGGTAGAGGACAGAAAGGCCTGGAGGAACTTTGTCCATGGGATCACGATAGGTCAGACATGACTTTGCAACTAACAACAATAACAATAAAGTTTTGCATTAAGGAAGTGGATCATCTCAGTCATGCTTGTTTTGGTTGGGTTTGTCAGTCAGACCACTGGCACTTTAATTTTTTCTGATTTTCTGTAGTGTCCAGCCTTCAAAGTTTCTTGCTATGTTTTTATCTAACATGCATTTTGTCATGGAAAGATTTCTTAAGATTCAAAATCTTCATATATTTTAATAAGATTTTAAACAACTGACAAGGATTCTTATATTTAATTTCACAATCTTATTTCTAATGCATCTGGCCCCTTAGTCTGTTTATAATTTTTCAAAATCAACATTCTAATTAGCCTTTTGCTATTTGTTTGTTTTTTAAAATAAGTTCTTGCATGATACTTGCAAGAAACTTATTTTGCTGAGGATTAAAGGAGAATTACCCGATGTGATGAAGCCCAAAATTTACCATGATTGATGCATTAACAGATTGCTGTAGAATAAAAACTTAAGATAGGAGAAGGGTTTTAAAGCCGAATGCCTGAATCTGAAATATTTAAACATAACCAAGATGCATATATTAATAAGTCTATGTCGTGCATATAAATTGCTTTTAAAATATGACAGAGACAAAAAGTAGAAAATTGCATGATAAAATGAATGCAAATTTTTAAACAGTTGCAGCAATGGTAAGACTTACGGAAAAAATAATCAGTAAAATTTGCCACATGCTATAAGTTTAAAAAAATGTTAAAAATATTTTATAAAAGATTCAATAACTGCAATAATTCAATATTTCTTCAATAATTGCAGAAATAGATAAATTATACAACAGAAAATCCTGAAATGTGATGATACAGAAGGAGCAGTTTATCATGATTAGTAGTTGTGTAAAAAAAATCACTCCCCACAAAAAGTACTGGAAAGAAATACATAGCATTATTTTTTAAAAGAATTAAAAATGAAGTTTTAATTGAAACACCAGGTTTATTTTCTAAACTAGTAATTGTTTCACAGTAATTTTTTTTAAAAATCACTATTTTATGAGACATATGTTGATGGCTGCAAGGACAAATGTGGCTTGGCATTTTGCAGGCAATATCAGATTTGAAAACCAAATTTGGGAAATATTCAGCAATGTAAAAAAAAATAGTATAAATTCAGAACAGAAATTTCATTAAATTTTAGCAAGAATAGCTCCCCTATATATCAATATCACACAACAAGGTAAAATCAGATACTTAAGAGTACAGTTTTTAAGAGGGAAATAATTGATGTAAAGTTAGTAATTAGAAACAGTTCCAATGTTTACAAATATGTTAATGCAATCATCACTTGGATACAGTGGAAGGGAATTTAAAACAATGAAGTTTCCCAACATCGTTTTTACTATTGCTCCTTTCCTTTATTAAATTTGATTATTATTATTTCTCTTCCCTTCTCTCAAAATATATCAAATAGTGGTGTTATCAATACTATCAGGCTTACACTTTTCTTTAAGATGGCATAAGCTTAATTCTATACATTTATTTATTGAATTTTGAATTGCATTAAAACTGCAAACTTCATCTGTAAGCATCAAGAACATATGCAGAATGTAACAGTGTATTATAATTTTTTTGTGCAGAAAAAAAAATCATACAAGAATATCTGGCTTGGCAAGAGTGCTTGTGCAAAAGATCTTGGTAGTGTAACTGCAAACTGAATGAGAATCAGCAGACTAATGTTGCAGGAAAGAAAGAAAAAAGCCTGTATCTACTGAAATGCTACTTCTGTATTCTGAGAAGAAATAATTCTATACTACTGTTCTGACGAAACCATACCTCAAATAGTTGTCCATTTCTGAGCATCAAAGTTCAACAAATTTCAGAGAAATTAGAACAGATTTAGGGAAGGGCAATGAAAAAAATCAGGGACTAAGTCTGTATAAAGAAAGTTGGTATGTTTAGTCTTGAGGAAAGATAACCGAGGAACAAATATAAAACTTCTTTGAATACCTAAAAGGGGGTCAGAATTTATTCTTGCTTATCCCAGTAGGCTGGACTCTGAATAATGGATTTAAGTTACAGAAAAGCAGATTCCAAATGAATTATCCTAATGGGAGAAGCAGTTTGACAGTTGAATCAATTTTCCAGTGAAATTGGGGTTCCTTCTACTTTGATTCAGTTAATTAAAAGCTAGCCTGTCATTTGTCTGGAATATTTTAACAAGGGATTCCTGTACTGAGTAGAGAATTAAATCAATAGCTTATAGGGCCCTTTCCATTTCTATGATTTTGTAATTGTATGGTTGATCTGCAATATTGAAATGCACTGTTTCTCATATTTTTGATATAATACAAGTTCATTAGATGAGCTTTATGAGGCTAGTTTTGTCTCAGTCCCCACTGAAATATAACAATAAATAATGCTATTTATTGGGACCTAAAATGGTATATAAATATTATTATACTTATACTTATAAGATATCAGTGAAATGGTGGTGACAGAAACTGGCTTGGGTATATTTTTTTAATGTAACAGCAGCAATATTCTTATCGAAATACAATTTTCCTCAGCTCCTGAGTAAACATGCTATACAACTTCACTCCTAAATACAGAATAGTACCGTAGTGATAAGATATTTTCAGAACTATTTTTTTTATTTGAATTTATATCCCGCCCTTCTCCGAAGACTCAGGGCGGCTTACATTGTGTAAGGCAATAGTCTCATCTTATTTGTATATTTATATACAAAGTCAGCTCTCCAGAGTTTTGCTCTGCGCATGCGCAAGATGGCACGGCACTGAAGATTCGGCTCCGGCGTTGAGAGGCCCCTCCATTGCTGGCGATCCCTCGGCCGCCCGTTTAGCTGCTTGCTGCCCCCGGCCTGGTAGATCATCTCTCTGGCAGCCATGGGAGAGGTCTTTGAGCCTTCTCGTACACATGGCTGCTGAGAATGAGGCCGGGTAGGCAAGCGGTGGACCTTGGCGGCCATGTTTTAGGCTTGGAGGTGGGGCGATGAGTCGGCGCTTTTCTTTGGCCGTTTGTCGGCCGATTTTTTAGCCGGCTGGTCTCTGGTCTCTGGCTTGTTTCCCAGCCCGTCTTCTGGTCATGTATTCCGGACTCTTTGGGTTTCTTCCGCTGCAACTTGGGCCTATGGTCCCCTGGACGATCTGGATGACAGCGGAGGTACTTCATCTACCCTTATTATTACCATCTGCCTTGTTACCTTGGCTTTTTGGCTCTTGGGCTTTCTCCCTGCTGCCGGACTGTGGACTTGGCATCCTTCACATCCTCCAACTTCTTGGAGAGGTTCAGCCTTTTGTATGGGCTTCGCCTCTTGGAGGGAGAGGCTTGGAGAGACCTGGCCCCCGGAATGGTTAGGATTTATTCCTGGCCATGTTTGGAGGTGGTTGTTGGAGGACTGCGGGGAGATGATGGAGGCATCCCGGATTTGTTCCCCTTTGACTGTGATAACATCACCCTTGCCTCTCCTCGGTCTTTTGGGATCTTTATGGCCGTTACTGGTCCTATTAGGACTTTTTGGGGGAGATAAGGGATTTGTTTGGGGACAGAGGAAGACGGAGGAAGATGTTGCCAGCGACCGGAGTGCCATCTCCCCTCACCCCCTGTCCCAGGATGTGTGGACTATGCATCAGACAGATTACCACCAACTGTCATTCGGTGTCAATTGGTGTTTCTATTCTTTGTCCGTCCTCATTCTGGACTAGTACCATCTGTTATCATCTTGCCATTCGGAGATGGAGCCTCTATATTGCCGATTTCTATCTTCAGCTGCTACGCATTATACTTCTTGTGAACTCTTGCGCCTGCGAGGTGCCCCCGCCTCGCAGGAATGGCCCTCCTCACTATCGAGGGCCGGCCTCCATGACGGGTCTTGGGACCCACAGAAGTGGCATGCGAAAAAGAAGAGCTTATGGGGTTTTTTAGAGAGGGAATTTTTAAGGGGTGGGAGGGTAAGGGCGGGTAATGGGGGTAACCCGTCGGGTGGGGGGCCAGTTCCTACATATGCTCGCGGTGGTTCTTCTTTATTAGGTTCGGAAGTTATGGGGGAGGAGTATGTTCCTATTAGTGAGGGTGGCTCTATTGATATGGTAAGTGGGAGGGGCAGGTATGGCGGAAGCGAGGGGTCATATCGATTTCCGGGAGTGCGTGCTCGATGTTTGAAAGCGATCACGCGCTCCGACCCCTTGGACTTCTCCCGTTCCCCGGATGGTCAGGATCCTCAGAGCTTGGGCCTTCGGTTGATGTTGTGCAATGCACGGTCCGTGGTGAACAAAGCCCCCCTCATCTGTGATCTTATACAGGGGGGCTCCGCGGACCTTATGGGCATCACGGAGACCTGGTTGGGCACAGAAGGGGGGGTGCCCCTTGGGGAAATGTGCCCACCAGGTTTCCGAGCATTCCATCAACCGAGGGATCAAGGTAGGGGTGGGGGGGTGGCGGTTGTTATAAAAGAAAGTCTGGAGCCGAGGGAGACCACTGTTCCTCAGATTGCCGGTTGTGAATCCCTCCTTGTGAAGTGGGGCCATAGGGGTCAGTTGGGCTTGTTAGTCACGTACCTGGCTCCTTGCTGCGTGACGACAGCCCTGCCCGAATTGTTGGAGGTGGTTGCCAGGGTGGCGGTTGAGACCCCTAGACTCATGGTCATGGGGGACTTTAACCTGCCTTCTTCCGGCACATCATCAGCATCGGTTCGGGAGTTCATGGCCTCCATGACGGCCATGGACCTGACTCAAGTAGTGGATGGCCCCACCCACATCGGGGGAGGCACACTGGATTTGATTTTTATCTCTGGTCAGTGGATGAGTGATCTGGTTTTAGGAGATGTAGTTATTGAGCCGCTGTGATGGTCAGATCACTCTCTCCTTTGTCTAGATTTTCAGACCGCCATCCAACACTGCAGGGAGACGGGACCAATACGGTGGTTCCATCCCAGGCGCCTGATGGACCCAGAGAGGTTCCTGATGGAGCTTGGGCCATTCCCTTAGGATCTTGCCCATGGCACGGCTGAAGAACTAGTCGCGGCTTGGGAACGAGCCGCGGCCGGGGCTTTAGACCGTGTCGTGCCTTTGCGGCCTCTGACCCGGCATAGGTCTCAACCATCTCCTTGGTTCTCTGAGGAGCTGAGGGAGATGAAATGCCGGAGAAGACGCCTAGAGAGTGTTTGGAGATCCAGCCGTTCGGAGGCTGATCGGACATTAGTTAGGTCTTTTAGTAGGACCTACCTGGTGGCACTGAGGGAAGCGAGACGTTCCTTCGTCTCCTCCCTCATTGCATTGGCAGATAACCGCCTGGCCGCCCTGTTTCGGGTGACCCGCTCCCTCCTTCAACAGGGGGTGCAGGATGACCCATTACAAGGGTGAGCCGAGGAGTTTAACGGTTATCTATACGATAAAATCGCTCAGCTTTGGGGTGGTCTGGATCAAAATTGCGTGGATCCAGGTGAGATGTCAGAGACCCGTCTTGTCGAGACTGTTTGGGATGGATTTGATCCTGTGGCTCCCGAGGACATGGACAGGTTGCTGGGGAGGTTGAACGCCACCACATGTTTACTGGACCCGTGCCCCTCCTGGTTGGTGCTGGCCACACAGGAGGTGACACGAGGCTGGCTCCGGGAGATTATAAATGCTTCTTTGTTGGAGGGGGTCATCCCCGCCACCTTGAAAGAGGTGGTGGTGAGACCCCCCCTCAAGAAGCCCTCCCTGGATCTGGCTGTTTTAGGTAATTATCATCCAGTCTCCAACCTTCGCTTTACGGCGAAGGTAGTATAGAGTGTGGTGGCATGTCAATTACCCCAGTACCTGGATGAATCTGTCTATCTAGACCCGTTCCAGTCGGTTTCCGGCCCGGTTATAGCATGGAGACGGCTTTGGTTGCGTTGGTTGATGATCTCTGGAGGGCCTGGGATAGGGGTTTTTCCTCTGCCCTGGTCCTATTAGACCTCTCAGCGGCTTTTGATACCATCGACCATGGTATCCTGCTGCACCGGTTGGAGGGATTGGGAGTGGGAGGCACCGTTTATCGGTGGTTCTCCTCCTATCTCTCCGACCAGTCGCAGACGGTGTTGACAGGGGGGCAGAGGTCCTTGTGGGGTCGATTCTCTCGCCCCTTCTGTTCAACATCTATATGAAGCCGCTGGGTGAGATCATCAGTGGCTTTGGGGTGAGATATCATCTGTACGCTGATGATACTCAGTTGTACTTCTCCACCTTTTGAGTATTTTAATATTCTGCAAGGATGGAAGATGCTCTAAAGCAGGGCTGTCAAACTTGCAGCCCACGGGCCTGATGCGTCACATACTGGCCATGCTGACGCCCATATTACTGAAGGGCAAAAAAGTGACGATGCCATGATGACACAAAGTTTGACACCCCAGCTCTAAAGTCAAATTGAAGTGCATGGGGTGGGAAATATTGAAACAAGTCCCATTATATAAGTAGAATTTAGTTTTGTAGTGAATGTAGCCTACTTTCAATATTTTGTTCGGATGTTATTAATTTTTTACTTTTTAAGATTTTTTTTTTAAAAAAATCACAACAATTTTAGGAAGTATGTCCATAAATAAGAGGGATTAAATCACCAACAGGAAAGAATATCTTTAAATTAGGAGATAAATAAAATATGAGATTTTTTTTTTACTACATATGAGGTCAGATCACAAGGATAATGTAAATAATTTGCAATGGTTGTACCACTAAAATGGATAAAATAGCCACCACTATCAACATCTGAAATAGAATTCTGATATATTATGCAATTATAACTTTAATCAATTTATAAAGCATATGGATTGTTTGTATTTTATGGTCTTGATTCTTAATTTGTAATAAAAGGTTTAATAATAAAATGTATTTATTTATTTAGAATGCTTTTATGCTTCTTGAATATTTTGAGTCTGCTGTAAATTTTTCAGATTCTTAAAAAAAATGTTAGCATGCTCTCCCCTCAGCTGTCTTTGAAGGCCAATATTCTTTATTTGGAGAGGTAATTTTTCTGTGATTCTGGACACAGAAAAAGCAGGACACGTGCTTCTCCAGAGCCTGTACTACAGAGACATTTGTACTAGCCTCATCTCGTTGTTCCTGCATAAATACTCAGATGCAAAAGACGCTTCTATTCTTCCCTGCTGATTGCACATACCACCCTGCTAAATTATACAATGTTGTGAGCAGTGATGAGATTCAAGAAATTTAAGAACCGGTTCTCTGCCTAATGATTTCTTCCAATAACCAGTTTGCCAAACTGTTCAGAAAGTTAACAACCGGTTCTCTCGAAGTGGTGCGAACTGCCTGAATCCCACCACTGATTGTGAGGTAATGGGCAGCAGCAGTGCTGAAAATTTGTTGGATGATGACTTGTGCCATAAATTAGATTTATTGAGCATCTAGTTCATCAAATTAGATGAATTTGATAGGTCTGTAATTTGATAGTCATACTTTTCCACATTCTAAACTTTTATGGCTATTATACCCATCTAATTCTCCTACCCCTTGTTTTGGATTCTTATAGATTTTTATAAATACCTTCTATTTTAATACCTTCTAGGTTTCTCGGTTTTTTTTAAGTTTCTGATACACTGCCTATGCTTTCCCCTTAGGCGGGGCTAGGACCAAAATAAAGATTTGATATTTTGATAATCATTGATAAAGAAACAATTCTGATATTTTTAAAAGTGCTTGTTGTTATTGTTGTTAGTTGCGAAGTCATGTCCGTCACATCGTGACCCCATGGACAACATTTCTCCAGGCCTTCCTGCCCTCTACCATCCTCTGGAGTCCATTTAAGCTCATGCCTACTGCTTCAGTGACTCCATCCAGCCACCTCATTCTCTGCTGTCCCCTTCTTCTTTTGCCCTCAATCTTTCACAGCATTAGGCTCTTCTCCAGTGAGTCCTTCCTTCTCATTAGGTGGCCAAAGTATTTCAGTTTCATCTTCAGGATCTGGCCTTCTAAAGAGCAGTCAGGGTTGATCTCCTCTAGGACTTTGATTGCCTTGCAGTCCAAGGGACTTGCAGGAGTCTTCTCCAGCACCAGAGTTCAAAGGCCTCAATTCTTTGGCTCTCAGCCTTTCTTATCAATCAATCAACCAATCCATTACCCTCTACCTAGAAACAAACAGCCTACTCTCTAATAAACAATTTGGTTTCAGAAAAAAATTGTCATGTAACTTACAACTTCTTCACTGCAAAAACATATGGACTACAAATCTTGATCAGGGCAAAGCAATAGATGTGATCTACATAGACTTCTGTAAAGCTTTTGACTCAGTAGTACATGACAAACCTCTCCTAAAACTAAAATCCTACGGCATTTCAGGAGCCCTCCACAATTGAATAACAGCTCTCTGTCAAACAGATAACAAGTGGTCAAATTGGCAATGCTCTATCAAATCCTGTTCCCGTCAAAAGTGGCATTCCCCAAGGCAGCATTCTTGGACCAACACTCTTCATATTATACATTAATGATCTCTGTGACCATATTACAAGTGATTGTGTTCTTTTTGCTGACGATGTCAAACTATTTAACATCACCAACAATACAACTACCCTTCAAAAAGACCTTGACTTTGTATCTGAATGGTCTAAAACTTGGCAACTCCAAATCTCAACCAGCAAATACTCAGTCTTACATATTGGAAAAAAGAACCTAAACACTAAGTACAAGCTTGATGGACATTACCTTACAGATGACCCCCATCCTGTTAAAGACCTTGGAGTTTTCATATCAAATGATCTAAGTGCCAAAGCCCACTGCAACTACGTCACAAAAAAGAGTTGCAAGAGTTTAAAAGTTGTAAACCTAATCTTGTGTAGCTTCTTCTCCAAAAACACTACACTACTAACCAGAGCGTGTAAAACATTTGCTAGACCAATTCTTGAATACAGCTCGACTGTCTGGAACCCATACCACATTTCTGGCATCAATACAATTGAACGTGTCCAGAAATATTTTACAAGAAGAGTTCTCCACTCCTCTGATTACAACAAAATACCTTATGCCACCAGACTTGAAACCCTGGGCTTAGAAAATTTAGAACTACACCGCCATTGATATGATCTGAGTTTAACTCATAAAATCATCTATTACAATGTCCTTCCTGTCGAAGACTACTTCAGCTTCAATTGTAACAATACACGAGCACACAATAGATTTAAGCTTAATGTTAACCAATCCAATCTTGATTGCAGAAAATATGACTTCAGTAACAGAGTTGTTAATGCTTGGAATAAACTACCTGACTCTGTGGTCTCTTCCCAAAATCCCCAAAGTTTCAACTAAAAACTATCTACCATTAACCTCACCCCATTTCTAAGAGGTCTGTAAGAGGCATGCATAAGAGCACAAGTGTGCCTACCGCTCCTGTCCTATTGTTTCCTTTTGTTATAACCAATTAATATAGTTATTACATACATACATACATACATACATACATACATACATACATACATACATACATATATATATATATATATATATATATATATATATATATATATAGGTCTTTGGTTATTCGGGTTTTCTCCCATGTAAAATTTGAAGTGTCTTGGCGACGTTTCGACGAAATCCCATTCGTCATCATCAGGCTAGGTGCTTACAGCTTCCTATTTGTAGGATAAAAGAACATTAACATATATATGCTTATATATTGTATAGTTATTACATGCTTATGATTTTATATACTGTGTGACAAAAATAAATAAATAAAAATAAATTATGGTCCAACTTTCGCAGCCATACATTGCAATTGGGAAAACCATAGCCTTGACTATACTCATTTTTGTTTGCAGGGTGATTTTTACTACGCTGTCTAGATTTGCCATAGCTTTCCTCCCCAGGAGCAAGCGTCTTTTAATTTCTTGGCTGCAGTCCCCATCTGCGGTGATCTTGAAGCCCAGGAAAATAAAATCCGTCACATTTCTTCTCCATCTATCTGCCAGGAGTTGAAAGGGCCGGATGCCATGATCTTAGTTTTCTTAATGTAGAGTTTCAAGCCAACTTTTGCACTCTCCTCCTTCACCTGCATCAAGAGGCTCTTTAGTTCCTCTTCACTTTCTGCCATTAGAGTGGTATCATCTGCATATCTGAGGTTGTTGATATTTCTCCCGGCAATCTTAATTCCAATTTTTGATTAATCTAGCCCCGCCTTTCTCATGATGTGCTCTGCATATAAGTTAAATAGGCAGGGTGATAGTATATAGCCTTGGTGGACTCCCAATTTTGAACCAATCAGTAGTTCCGTGTCCAGTTCTCACTGTTGCTTCTTGACCCACATACAGGTTTTTCAAGAGACAAATAAGATGGACTGATACACCCATCTCTTTTAAGAACTTGCCACAATTTGTTGTGATCCACACAATCAAAGGCTTTAGCATAGTCAATGAAGCATAAGTAGATGTTTTTCTGGAACTCCCTAGCTTTCTCCATGATCCAGCATATGTTGGCAATTTGATCTCAAGTTCCTCTGCCTCTTCAAAATCCTGCCTGTACTACTGGTAGTTCTTAATCCACATACTGCTGGAGCCTAGCTTGTAGGATTTTCAGCATAACCTTACTAGCATGTGAAATGAGTGCAATGGTGCGATAGTTTGAACATTCTTTGGCATTGCCTTTCTTTGGAATTGGAATGTAAACTGACCTTTTCCAATCCAGTGGCCACTGTTGAGTTTTCCAAATTTGCTAACAAATTGAGTGTAGCACTTTTACTGCATCGTCTTTTAAGATTTTGAATAGCTCAGCTGGAATACTGTCTCTTCCACTAGCTTTGTTGTTTCTCAGATTTCCTAAGGCCCATTTGACTTCACCTTCTAGGATTTCTGGTTCAAGGTCAGTGACCACCCCATCGTGGTTATCAGGGATGTTAAGTTCATTCTTGTATAGTTCTTCTGTGTAATTTTGCCACCTCTTCTTAATCTCTTTTGCCTCTGTTAGGTCCCTGCCATTTTGGTCCTTTATCATGCCCATCTTTGCATGAAACGTTCCCTTCATATCTCCAATTTTCTTGAAGAGATCTCTGATCCTCCCTATTCTATTGTTTTCTTCTATTTCTTTGCACTGTTCATTTAAGAATGCATTCTTATCTCTTCTAGCTATTCTCTGGAATTCTGCATTTAATTGGGTGTATCTTTCTCTTTCTCCCTTATCTTTCGCTTCCCTTCTTTCCTCAGCTATTTGCAAAGCTTACTCAGACAGCCATTTTGCTTTCTTGCCTTTCTTTTTCTTTGGGATGGTTTTAATTGCTACCTCTTGTACAGTGTTGCAAACCTCTGTCCATAGTTTTTCAGGTACTCTGTCTATCAGATCTAATTCCTTAAATCTATTTGCCAACTCTACTATATATTCATCAGGGATATGATTTCGTTCATACCTGAGCGGCCTGGTGCTTTTCCCTACCTTCTTCAATTTAAGCCTAAATTTTGCAAGGAGAAGTTCATGATCTGAGCCACAGTCAGCTCCTGGTCGTTTTTACTGACTTTATAGAACTTCTCCATCTTTGGCTGCAGAGCACATAGTCAATCTGATTTCTGTGTTGACCGTCTGGTGATTTCCATGTGTAGAGTCATCTCTTAGGTTGTTGGAAAAGAGTGTTTGCTGTGACCATCGTATTATTTTGACAGAATTCAACCAGCCTGTGCCCTGCTTCATTTTGTACTCCAAGGCCATACTTGCCTGTTATTCCGATTATCTTTTGGCTTCCTACTTTAGCATTCCAATCTCCCATGATGATAAGGATATCATTTTTTGGTGTTAATTCTATCAGGTGCTGTAGGGCTTCATAGAACTGGTCAATTTCATCTTCTTCAGCACCAGTGGTTGGGGCATAGACTTGGACTACTGTGATATTGAATGGTTTGCCTTGGATTCGAACTGAGATCATTCTGTCATTTTGGGGATTGTATCCCAGTATTGCTTTTCCTATTCTTTTATTGATTATGAAGGCTACTCCATTTCTTCTGAGGGATTCTTGCCCTCAGTAGTATACCTGATGGTCATCTGAATTAAATTCACCCATTCCTGTCCACTTTAGTTCGCTGATTCCTAAGATGTTGATGTTCAGCCTTGTCATCTCTTGTTTGACCACGTCCAGCTTACCTTGATTCATGGATCTTACATTCCAGGTTCCTATGGAGAAAAATCTTTACAGCATCGGACTTTCCTTTCACCACCAGATACATCCACAGCTGAGCGTCCTTTCAGCTTTGGCCCAGTCACTTCATTCTTTCTGCCACTACTAATACTAGCCCTCTGCTCTTCCCCAGTAGCATATTGGACACCTTTTGACCTGAGGGGCTTATCTTTCGGTGTCATATCTTTTTTCCCTTTTGTACTGTCCATGGGATTTTCATGACAAAGATACTGGAATGGGTTGCCATTTCCTTTTCCAGTGGATAAAGGTGGTAGCCACTAACATTGTTTAGCCTTTGCCTCAAATCTTTCTAATACTGTTTTCATCTGTTTTTTTTTCCACCTTACATTGTTCTAATTCCATTGAAACTTCTTTGACTATAAGAAAAATCGTGGGAATCACAAAGTAATATGTTTGAAATTCTCTGGACAATACTGATATATTACTGCTTTCTAGTCTGTGGAAAGTAGTAGATTTTATTTTGTACATTTTATATCTTTATATACAAACTTCAGTGGTAAAACATGATCTGTTAGATCATAGGAGTGTATACTTGCTTCATGGGGCAGTAGGAAAACACCGGCCCAGAAAGTTTTGGGAGAAATCTATGCATTTTTGTGAGTGTTTGAATACAGAAAAACTCAGTTTTATGGACAGAGTCGAGTAAAAGACTACTTGAACATTTCCAAGCCAGCTAATGATTTGACCTATGTTTTGCAGATGTACTGATACCCTGAGAATCAGAATTAATAAATGAAGAGGAGCTATTTAAGAGACTTTACTTCCATCTTTTTAGCCCATTCACTACGCATTCACAAATAATATATGTATGTTTAAACTGCAGGTTACTTTGTGATCTGGCCATGGCTGATAGACCAAGTACAGAAAGTAGTTTGGCACTGGGCTGATTAATAATGCATTGTGTCAATATATATTGACAAATGCCTCTTAACAAAGTCATTTGCTGTATACTAACATGGTTTTGTGTTTAATGACCCAATTTTCTATAAAGGTCCTATTTAAAATAGGCAAAATGCAGCAAATTTTTTATTTTATTTTATTTTATTTATTTTTATTTATTTATTTATTTTGTCAAACACAACAATATATCTAAGTATAACCATGAAATAACCACACAAATTGAACACAACCAAAGGGAACATTAGGACAGGAATGATAGGCACGCTGGTGCTCTTATGCACGCCCCTTACAGACCTCTTAGGAATGGGGTGAGGTCAACAGTAGAGAGTCTTTGGTTAAAGTTTTGGGAATTTCAGGATGAGCCCACGGAGTCAGATAGTGCATTCCAGGCATTAACAACTCTGTTACTGAAGTCACATTTTCTACAATCAAGATTGGAGCAGTTCACATTAAGTTTAAATCTGTTGTGTGCTCATGTATTGTTGCGACTGAAGCTTAAGTAGTCTTTGACAGGAAGGACATTGTAGCAGATGATTTTATGAGTTATACTCAGGTCATGCCGAAGACGGTGTAGTTCTAAATTTTCTAAATCCAGAATTTCAAGTCTGGTGGCATAAGGTATTTTGTTGTGATCAGAGGAGTGGAGGACTCTTCTTGTAAAATATTTCTGGACACGCTCAATTGTATTAATGTCCAGAATGAAGTGTGGGTTCCAGACAGGCGAGCTGTAATTGAGAATTGGTCTAGCAAATGTTTTGTATACTCTGGTTAGTAGTGTAATCTTTCTGGAGAAGAAGCTATGCAAAATTAGGTTATAACCCTTAATGCCTTTTTGGCAATGTAGTTGCAGTGGGCTTTGGCACTTAGATCATTTGATATGAGAACTCCAAGGTCTTTGATGGAGTGAGGGTCATCTACAAGGTCATGTCCATCAAGCTTGTATTTAGTGTTCTGATTCTTTTTTCCAATGTGTAAGACAGAGCATTTGTTGGTTAAGTTTTGGAGTTGCCAAATTTTTGACCATTCCGACACAAAGTCAAGGTCTTTTTGAAGGGTAGCAGTATTGTTGGTAGTGTTAAATAGTTTAACATCATCGGCAAAGAGAACACAATTACTTATAATATGGTCACAGAGGTCATTAATGTATAATATGAAGAGTGTTGGACCTAGAACGCTGCCTTGGGGGACATCGCTATTAACAGGAGCAGGATTTGATAGGGCACTGCCTATTTTGACCACTTGTTGCCTGTTTGACAGGAACACACTTATGCAATTATGGAGGTGTCCGGCGATGCCGTAGGATTTTAGTTTTAGAAGAAGTTTGTTGTGTACCATTGAGTCAAAGGCTTTACAAAAGTCTATGTAAATTGCATCTATTGCTTTCCCCTGATCAAGATTTGTAGTCCATATTTTTTTGCAGTGAAGAAGTTGTCGATTACAGGATAATTTTTTTCTGAAACCAAATTGTTTATTAGAGAGTAGGTTGTTTGTTTCTAGGTGGAGGGTGATGGATTGGTTGATGATTGATTCCATTACTTTGCAGGTGACGCAGCATAAAGAAATTCTCTTTTCCCCTTTAAATATAGGAGAGCTCAGTTCGTTACAATCCACAAGTAGTGTTTCTTAGCTTCTTAGCTACAGCCTGTTTGCACTTTCGATTCAATTCATGAAATTGATCTGTAATTTTCAACCAGGCTGGAATCTCCCTTTTTGAAGACTGGGATGACCGTGGCTAGTGACCATAGATTGGGAAGGGAGCTAGTCCTGAAGGATTTTTCAAAGATTATGCTTAGGGGTTCTGCTATAACAGTGGAAAGCTTTTTTAAGAAGTATGCACATAGACCATCAGGTCCAATAGCTAGAGATGGTTTCAGTCTGCGTAGCGCCTTTTCAACATTATCTTCTGTGAAATCTATTTTTGCTAGATCGTTGTAATCATTATTGGTGCGGTTGGGGAATGTCAGGTATGAGCCATTATTGTTAACAAAGACTGAACCGAAGAATGTGTTAAAGAGGTTTGTTTTAACTGTTTTATCATTGCATTCTTTACCGTTATATCCTTTTAGGGGTGGAATGGATCTCGAGTCTTTAAGTTTGTTGTTTACAAAATTATAGAAAGTGCGATTGGATTTTGTGCACATGTCAGTGGGATTCACTAGTTTAGATCCCACTTCCTTCTTGACCACAGGGTATTGAACTAATTCAGCTTGTTCTTTGTATCCCTATATTCATTGCATTAGAAGTAAAATATAAAGTAAGAGACATTGATGAAAAATCAGTCTTTATAGTTTATAAATCCATTTTCTAGATGTTTCTTTTTAATACTTTACAGTGATCATTCACAGAATCCATGGAGAACCCATACCGTTTTATCAGGACTCTAATTTTGTTATGTTTCTAGATTTCTAGCATAGAGCTAAGCAGTTCTTCTTGAACACAATCCTGCAATTTTGATGAAGGATACCTTTAATTGTATCTGTCAGATAACAAGTTAAATCCAACAGTTATTGCTGGTTAAATTATTAGCTGTCAGCCATTTTACTAGTGCATTTAATTCTTTCTTTTTGGGCCATTATTTTTCCCCATTAGAGTCCACTTCTTTGTGATGTTTTTTGAAATATTATTTTTAAAAAGAATCTACTTCTCTGTTTTGTGAGTAATTAATTCTATATACTTAATTCATAAGCATCTGAGTAAGATATGCATTATAAAACATTTCTTCTTATTCAGACTTCTATAGATTGGAAATGAATGTAGATTGTATCATTATGAAACATAACAATGGAGTTGGTGTGTTAGAACAAAAGTTCAGCCTTCTGCTTCCAGCTGCACAGCTTTCCCATACTTTGAATCAACAGCCTGGATACTGTGTGGAAGTTACATAAAACCCTCTTCCTTGAAAGCTTAAGGGAATGTGGATTGTATATACTATTCCGGCAGTGAATCATTTTCTGAAATAACAGTAAATAAGTCACAGAAATCTAGCACTTTTGTGAAGTTCTGATCTTTCTGGAGTTCACTTGTACATTATAAAGTTACATGAAACTATCTCAGTACTGGAGATACAAAGGGATTTGGAGTTCCCTAGATTCTTAATATCAGGTGCAAGTGACTGGGAAGTTCAAAGCACTAAGTTTATTACTTGCTACTTATACACAAGAATTCAATCTACTAATGGTCAAGGCCAATTGGTACTAAATAAGAATAAATGGAATTCATTGGGGGCTGGACTCAGTCTCTTGTGGCTATGTAAGGATTTCAAACTGATGATGTGTTTGACCCCACCATTGGGTTCTCCTACATTAAAAATGGTAATAATTGGGTTTTAAGAATATAATCTTAAAGCGAATTTTTCATCTTTAATAGGCTATTTTTTTAAAAAATAGCTAATAGGTTCCATAGTTTTAATGAGATGATCTTTCAAGCTTATTTAGACTTGCAGGTTCAGTTATAGAAAGTGCGATTGGATTTTGTGCACATGTCAGTGGGATTCACTAGTTTAGATCCCACTTCCTTCTTGACCACAGGGTATTGAACTAATTCAGCTTGTTCTTTGTATCCCTATATTCATTGCATTAGAAGTAAAATATAAAGTAAGAGACATTGATGAGAAATCAGTCTTTATAGTTTATAAATCCATTTTCTAGATGTTTCTTTTTAATACTTTACAGTGATCATTCACAGAATCCATGGAGAACCCATACCGTTTTATCAGGACTCTAATTTTGTTATGTTTCTGGATTTCTAGCATAGAGCTAAGCAGTTGTTCTTGAACACAATCCTGCAATTTTGATGAAGGATACCTTTAATTGTATCTGTCAGATAACAAGTTAAATCCAACAGTTATTGCTGGTTAAATTATTAGCTGTCAGCCATTTTACTAGTGCATTTAATTCTTTCTTTTTGGGCCATTATTTTTCCCCATTAGAGTCCACTTCTTTGTGATGTTTTTTGAAATATTATTTTTAAAAAGAATCTACTTCTCTGTTTTGTGAGTAATTAATTCTATATACTTAATTCATAAGCATCTGAGTAAGATATGCATTATAAAACATTTCTTCTTATTCAGACTTCTATAGATTGGAAATGAATGTAGATTGTATCATTATGAAACATAACAATGGAGTTGGTGTGTTAGAACAAAAGTTCAGCCTTCTGCTTCCAGCTGCACAGCTTTCCCATACTTTGAATCAACAGCCTGGATACTGTGTGGAAGTTACATAAAACCCTCTTCCTTGAAAGCTTAAGGGAATGTGGATTGTATATACTATTCCGGCAGTGAATCATTTTCTGAAATAACAGTAAATAAGTCACAGAAATCTAGCACTTTTGTGAAGTTCTGATCTTTCTGGAGTTCACTTGTACATTATAAAGTTACATGAAACTATCTCAGTACTGGAGATACAAAGGGATTTGGAGTTCCCTAGATTCTTAATATCAGGTGCAAGTGACTGGGAAGTTCAAAGCACTAAGTTTATTACTTGTTACTTATACACAAGAATCCAATCTACTAATGGTCAAGGCCAATTGGTACTAAATAAGAATAAATGGAATTCATTGGGGGCTGGACTCAGTCTCTTGTGGCTATGTAAGGATTTCAAACTGATGATGACCCCACCATTGGGTTCTCCTACATTAAAAATGGTAATAATTGGGTTTTAAGAATATAATCTTAAAGCGAATTTTTCATCTTTAATAGGCTATTTTTTTAAAAAATAGCTAATAGGTTCCATAGTTTTAATGAGATGATCTTTCAAGCTTATTTAGACTTGCAGGTTCAGTTTTAGAAATTGCATTGACTTAAGTGGGCATTACTGAGCATAGGATTAAAGACTAAATGATTAATTGTGTGGGTAATACTAATAGTAATAAAAGCATAATCAATTATAATCCCATTTTCACAACTACTGGAGCTTGCCTTGTGATGGCAAAACATCTGGGAAATCGTTTTATGGCTTTTGGGAACCACAAATTGCATTTTATTTTCTTTCCTGAGCATTTTTTATTATTGGTATAGAAAGACTATGCCAGTCTTTTCTCTTAAGTTGACTGCCACCATTCTCAGCTAAATGGATTTGTTTCTGGAAAAAATCAACATATGTTTGGACAATTTGCTAGCTTGCTCCATCACAAAGAAATTGGCATTACTATGCCACCCACTCTGTTACTTCATCCATTGCCAGGCTGCCTAAATTTTGACAAACCATTTTTCATGTCATTTTTCCAGATGAGAGGTTTAGAGCTTGATACTTTCAGCAGGATAGGTTATATGAGAATATAATCCTATGGCCATTAGAAATACACTCAAAATGTTTTCTGACATTATTATATTTTTTAGCAATCTTGAAGCTTTTTACTAAACCAGACTGCTTGACAGAAATGTGAATGATTATTTCTGTGAATGAATTCTGCTTTACTGAACAACATATAGAGTTGTGTGTTAGTTGCTTTTTATTGAAGGATGGGCTTTATAAATCAGTGAGCAGATTAATAAAATGTTGAAAATATTAAAGTAGTTAAATATTACAGTATAAAAAAGGGAATGAGCATTTTAAAGATGAACCCAAAAACAATGCACAATAAATTGAACAAAGAAGGCAATGGGGGCAGATGGTCTTTGCCTGGCATTAAAATAAACCAGACGAACTGTCCTTAAAAGAGCACTCCACACAATTCCATTGTCAAGTTGACCTATCCTGCAGCCTTTGAAGAAAGATACCTTATTGTCTGAATATATGAACAAGCATTCTTTTATGCATCCTCAACCCTAAATGATGAAAACCTTAAAAACTGTATCTGAGTAGGCCAGAAACAAACTGAGAGCCCGAACAATTGGCAAACCACAGGTAAAATGTAATCATAATGCACCGTCTCAGTTAATAGCCTCACATGTGCATTTTGGATTAATTGCAATTTCCAAATTGTCTTTAGAAATCTCATGTAAAGCACATTACAGCAGTCCAATCTAATTACTAATTACTCTTGTACTACTGATGTTGAGTATCCAGAAAGGAGAAGAAAATGTAATCTCAAAGCATATAAATAAGCTCTCAAGAGCTGAATGCAAAGAAGACAGTAGCACAGGTAATTCAGACAACTGTTCTCATTCAATCCTTTATCTAATGTACAAGTTCTGTAGTTGTAAAGAAAGAAATCTTAGTTTAAAATATGTATTCTTTGCATACCAGCATCGGCAGATTTTACCCTTAAAATCTCAAATTAAAAGATCAGATACCAAGATATGGAAAATACCTTTGCCTAATATCTTAGACCTTCAACCTATTGGAGAAGATGGCAGTTGCCTAACTGATCACCTTTGGTACTGTGTACAACAGTTTTAATTTAACTGTTGAGAACTGATAAAGCCTACAAGAATACAATGCAATGCATAGAACAATTCAAATGTGGGAACATGTATGGACCATTTGTCTTGATACTGGGAAAGGGCGATGCTTTAGTTCCCTGTGTGGAAAAGAAAGGAAACAATAGGACAGGAATGGTAGGCACTGTTGTGCTGTTATGCACGCCCCTTACAGACCTCTTAGGAATGGGGTGAGGTCAATAGTAGACAGTTTTTGGTTGAAGCTTTGGGGATTTTGGGAAGAGACCACAGAGTCAAGTAGTGTATTCCAAGCATTCTCTCGCCCCTGCTGTTCAACATCTACATGAAGCCGTTGGGTGAGATCATCAGTGGTTTCGGGGTGAGATACCAACAGTACGCTGATGACACTCAGCTGTACTTTTCCACCCCGGGCCACCCCAATGAAGTTGTTGAAGTGCTGTCCCGGTGTTTGGAAGCCGTACGGGTCTGGATGGGGAGAAACAGGCTCAAGCTCAATTCCTCCAAGACGGAGTGGCTGTGGATGCCGGCATCCCGATTCAGTCAGCTGCAGCCGCGGCTGGCTGTTGGAGGCGAGTTACTGGCCCCAAAGGATAGGGTGCGCAACTTGGGTGTCCTCCTGGATGATCGGCTGTCGTTTGAAGATCATTTGACGGCCGTCTCCAGGAGGGCCTTCCACCAGGTTCGCCTGGTTCGGCAGTTGCGCCCCTTCCTTGATCGGGATGCCTTATGCACAGTCACTCATGCGCTCGTTACCTCTCGCTTGGATTATTGTAATGCTCTCTACATGGGGCTCCCCTTGAAGTGCACTCGGAGGCTTCAGTTAGTCCAGAATGCAGCTGCGCGGGTGATAGAGGGAGCTACCCGTAGCTCCCACGTAACACCACTCCTGCGCAGACTGCACTGGCTACCTGTGGCCTTCCGAGTGCACTTTAAGGTGTTGGTTACGACCTTTAAAGTGCTCCATGGCTTAGGACCTGGGTACTTACGGGACCGCTTGCTGTTACCACATGCCTCCCACCGACCCGTACGCTCTCACAGAGAGGGACTTCTCAGGGTGCCGTCCGCCAAGCAATGTCGGCTGGCGGCCCCCAGGGGAAGGGCCTTCTCTGTGGGGGCTCCCACACTCTGGAACAAGCTTCCCCCGGGTTTATGCCAAATACCTGACCTTCGGACATTCCGTCGCGAACTGAAGACACACCTCTTTATCCGCGCGGGGCTGGCTTAAATTGAATTTTAATGTTAAATTTTATTAATTTTAAATGGGGTTTTTAGTTTATGGCAAATTTTAATTTTCAGGCTAATTTAAATAAGTTTTTTAATTGCATTTTAAACTGTATATTGTATTGTTGGTTTTTATCTTGCCTGTACACTGCCCTGAGTCCTTCGGGAGAAGGGCGGTATAAAAATCAAATAAATAAATAAATAAAAATAAATTAACAACTCTGTTACTAAAGTCATATTTTCTGCAATCAAGATTGGAGCGGTTAACATTAAGCTTAAATCTATTGTGTGCTCGTGTATTGTTGCAATTGAAGCTGAAGTAGTCTTTGACAGAAAGGACATTGTAATAGATGATTCTATGAGTTAAACTCAAGTCATGCCGAAGACGGTGTAGTTCTAAATTTTCTAAATCCAGGATTTCAAGTCTGGTGGCATAAGGTATTTTGTTGTATTCAGAGGAATGGAGAACTCTTCTTGTAAAATATTTCTGGACTCGTTCAGTTGTATTGATGTCAGAAATGTGGTATGGGTTTCAGACAGTCGAGCTGTATTCAAGAATTGGTCTAGCAAATGTTTTATATGCTCTGGTTAGTAGTGTAGTATTTTTGGAGAAGAAGCTATGCAAGTTTAGATTAGAAGACTGAGAAAGCAGAGACAACTTTGCCTAAGTTGCCTCCAAGGCATGTAAAAATCAGAAAGCTAAATGTGGACTGGTTGAAAGAAGATGTAAGGAAATAAGGTAGAAAAGTATTTAGAGATAAGACCTCAACAGGATTATAAATCCTTTCAATCAAAAACTCCCAAAGGTCTGAAATCTCTGGGGAAATATCATTTTAATGGGTCCTTCAAAGATTTCTCACTGGTAATCTAAACCTTAGGAGGAAGCTATTGATAAAGTTGTCATAGATATCTCTTCATTCCACAGTCAAAAACTAGTTTTATTATACAGTCATCATAATCGGATCCAAGCTATGGCCTACCATATGTATTACACAGAAAATGAACAAAAAGAGTTCTAGATGTCACAATGAGCATCAGTTGCTGAGCTAGCTTTCAATTTGGCTCTGTGTAGTTACTGAAGTTTCCCAGAATAATCACAATCACCTCTACAGTCAAATAGCCAGCTATTCTGGAAAGGTAACGGACTAAAAAAATGGTTTTATATCACTGGCTTAGTGCCAAACCCATGCTGTCAAAATTGGTGCTACAGCAGAAGAATTTCCTGTGATGAGAATGGAATCTCTATACATAACTAGGCCAGTTACACCCATGCAAAATAATATGTATATTTACCTATTAGATTTATAGGCTGCTGCACCTATTCAGGTAGTACCTGTGTTTAATCAGCCTCATATGATCCTTGGCCTGGTGTCTCCTAGAGCTGACATTCCACAGGTTCAACTAGAACAGGTTCTTCAGATTCAGATTCAGAATCTGAATTCTGAACCTAGGTCATGGCAGGCTGGGAATTCTGGAGCTACATTCTAATGTGTGAGTTTGTATGAAAACAGGTAGTTCTTGGGTTACAACCATTTGTTCAGTGACCATTCAAATTTACAGTGATGCTGAATGAAATTTATGACAGGTCCTCATAATTCCAGCCATTGCATCATCCCTGTAGTCACATGATTGTGATCTGGTCACTTGGCACCCAGTTTGCAAAAATGATGTTGCAGCAAACTGTAATCACACAATCACACTTCCCAACATTTCCTGCCAGCTTCCCACAAGCACAATTAATGGGGAAGATGGCAAGAAGTTATAATTTGCAGTCATGTAAGGTCCACATTTGAAAACCGGCTTGGTCCTCAATTAATGATGGAAACTGGAATTGCTGGAATAGCCATCTTAACTGATGTGGTTGAGTGACATTGCACTTTACAACTATGACATTTAGTAATAACAATTCTGGTCCCAATTGCTATCATAATCCAAGGACTACCTATAATTCTACACTGAAGACAACACAGTGAGAAAATCCTATTGTGCATTCTTTCTAAGAGATTGGATATAAAACTTACAACATTAATTGTAAAAATCTTAAGAAAAACATTAATTTTCTGTAAAATTTATAGCTAAAATATGTTGGCAATTTGTTTTTTTATTTATATTCACTTTTGTGAAAGAAAGTTTCCCCACAACAACAAGCCTAAAAATGGACTGCAAGAGAGTAATTGACCAAAATCACATTCTCGGCTTTTGTGGCTTAAGATAAATTAAAATATGGATCTTCTCTTAGATCAACATCATAACCTCCCTACCATACCACCTCTCATGTGACAGTTTTTCAAGTGAGAAAACTTGATTTTATGTTGCAATAGTTTCACACTGAATGTGACCTATGCTCCACAAAGGAGAATGCTTCTTAAAGTCATTTTTCCTCTTCCCCATCAAAATTGGCATTTTATTTATTTATTTATTTATTTATTTATCAAACTTATATACCGCACCATCTCCCGTAGGACTCAGGGCGGTTCACAGGCATATTAAAAACAATATAAAAACAATATAATAAATAAACATTAAAACCCAGTTAAAACTAAATATTATCATAGCCTGATCACTAAAAAAGTAAAAACCAATAAAACCCCTATTAAAATTTAACTAAAACATTTTGTTCTTAGGCTAGTCCCGCATGCTGAAATAATAGAGTCTTCAGTTCACGTCTGAAGGTCCGGAGGTCAGGGAGTTGTCGTAATCCCGGAGGAAGCTCATTCCACAGGGCTGGTGCCGCCACAAAGAAGGCCCTCCCCCTGGGGGTCGCCAACCTACATTGTTTGGTCGACGGCACCCTGAGGAGGCCCACTCTGTGGGAGCGCACAGGTCGTTGGGAGGCAATCGGCGGCAGAAGGCGGTCTCGAAGGTATCCCGGTCCTAAGCCATGGAGCGCTTTAAAGATGGTAACCAAAACCTTGAATTGCACCCGGAAGACTACCGGTAGCCAGTGTAGGCCGCGCAGGATAGGTGTTATAGGGGAGCAGCGCGGTGCTCCCTCTATCACCCACGCGGCTGCATTCTGGACTAACTGGAGCCTCCGGGTGCTCTTCAAGGGGAGCCCCATGTAGAGAGCATTGCAATAGTCCAGGCGGGAAGTGACGAGGGCATGAGTGACCGTGCGTAAGGCGTCCTGGTCAAGGAAGGGGCGCAACTGGCGGATCAGGCATGGGGAGATGATGGCACTGAGGCATGAACACTGTTGGACTCCTCACTTTTAGCCTCACAAATTAATTGGTAGGCAATTTTTAAATTTGTGATTAAAGTTTTCATTTGATTAATGTACTAATTAATCAATTGCAGTTCTTAGCCATAATTAACATAACATAACATAACATAACATCAGAGTTGTTAATTCCCAAGGGAACCTTCCCTGTCCCCATATCAGAAGGCTGCAGAAAATTTACAAAACTTTGTACTAATTTTCATAAGACCACAAGTTGGTGTGTTTCAGGTACAGTAATATTGCTAATGGGAAGTGGGGGAAGAGAACAGGAATAGTATTTTCAGGATTCATTCTTTTGATACAGATATGGATTTTAAATGTTGTATGTGTGATAAATTTCAGTCAAACCGAGAAACAGAGAAGAAATAGACAATTTGGACAAATCACTCTATTGACTCATAGTGACACATTCTGGCATTATGAATTCTGTTCATAATCCTTATGCCACTAGTGTTGTTTGCAAAGATAGCTGTGATTCATTTCCATGTAAAAGTTCACTATCATTAATTATAAGAAAATGACTTTATTAAATGACTGTTTAAACACGAATAGCATAGCCTCTTCTTCTAAACCTCCCTCCCCACACAAAAGACTATGTCCAGGAAGACTTGCTCATAGGAAGGAAAGCAACTGGCAGGTCTTTTTATTGGACAAGAAAGGTGGCGGGGCACAGCTTATTTTATTTATTTTATTTATTAAATTTTTATACCGCCCTTCTCCCGAAGGACTCAGGGCGGTTTACAGCCATAATAAAAACAACAGCAAAATACACATAAAAACATGATTAAAAAACTTATTATACAAATGGCCGAATTAAAACAATTAAAAATAAAACCCCAATTTATAAAATAGTAAAACGTTAAAACTAATTAAAATCCTATTAAAAGCCTATGCCAGTCCTGCGCGAACAAACAAATAGGTCTTCAACTCTCAGCGGAAAGTCCGAAGGTCCGGCAATTGTCGAAGACCAGGGGGAAGTTTGTTCCAAAGGGTGGGAGCCCCCACAGAGAAGGCCCTCCCCCTGGGGGCCGCCAGCCGACATTGCTTGGCGGATGGCACCCTAAGGAGTCCCTCTCTGTGCGAGTGTACAGGTCGGTGGGAGGTATTCGGTAACAGCAGGCGGTCCCGTAAGTACCCTGGCCCTAAGCCATGGAGCGCTTTAAAGATGGTCACCAACACCTTGAAGTGCACCCGAAAGACCACAGGTAGCCAGTGCAGACTGCGCAGGAGAGGTGTTACATGGGAGCAACGTGTGGCTCCCACTATCACCCGCGCAGCTGCGTTCTGAACCAACTGGAGCCTCCGGGTACTCTTCAAGGGGAGCCCCATGTAGAGAGCATTACAGTAGTCCAAACGAGAGGTAACCAGAGCATGAGTGACCGTGCATAAGGCATCCCGGTCGAGGAAGGGGCGCAACTGGCGAACCAGGCGAACCTGGTAGAAAGCCCTCCTGGTGACGGTCGTCAGATGATCTTCGAAAGACAACCGTCCATCCAGGAGGACGCCCAAGTTGCGCACCCTTTCCACTGGGGCCAATGATTCGCCCCCAACAGTCAGCCGCGGTTGCAGCTGACTGTACCGGGGTGCCGGCATCCACAGCCACTCCATCTTGGAGGGATTGAGTTTGAGCCTGTTTCTCCCCATCCAGACCCGTACAGCTTCCAGACACCGGGACAGCACTTCGATGGCTTCGTTGGGATGGCCTGGGGTGGAAAAGTACAGCTGCGTGTCGTCAGCGTACAGTTGGTACCTCACCCCAAAGCCATTGATGATCTCACCCAGCGGCTTCATATAGATGTTGAACAGGAGAGGCGAGAGAATCGACCCCTGCAGCACCCCACATGTGAGGGGCCTCACGGTCGATCTCTGCCCTCCTGTCAACACTGTCTGCGACCGGTCAGAGAGATAGGAGGAGAACCACCGATAAACGGTGCCTCCCACTCCCAAACTCCTTAACCGGTGCAGCAGGATACCATGGTCGATGGTATCAAAAGCCGCTGAGAGATCTAATAGGACCAGGGCAGAGGAACAACCCCTATCCCTGGCCCTCCAGAGATCATCCACCAACACGACCAAAGCTGTCTCCGTACTGTACCCGGGTCGGAAGCCGGACTGGAACGGGTCTAGATAGACAGATTCATCCAGGTATTGGGGTAATTGACATGCCACCACACTCTCAACAACCTTCGCTACAAAGCGAAGGTTGGAGACAGGACAATAGTTTCCTAAAATAGCCGGGTCCAGGGAGGGCTTCTTGAGGGGGGGCCCGCACCACCGCCTCTTTCAAGGTGGCGGGGAAAACACCCTCCATCAAAGAAGCATTTATAATCCCCTGGAGCCAGCCTCGTGTCACCTCCTGAGTGGCCAGCACCAACCAGGAGGGGCACGGGTCCAATAAACATGTGGTGGCATTCAACCGCAATTGTCCAATGGGATAATGTGGTGGCTGCAGGTCATATTGAACCCTTTGCAAACTGTTGCCAATAGAGTTTATAAAATGATCTTAGAGGCAAGCTGGCATGAGTACAGGAAAGAAAGCAGTTTAAATGATGTGTGGCTAAGTCCTTCAATTTCAAAGAGGCCACCTGATAAAATTTCCATTTAAATAGTGTACATTAAAGGGTTAGAGGACAGATTGAAACTGTGAGGTAGATAGTGGTCTCCACTTTAAGTAGCTAAATTTTCCCCTGGAGTTTCTTAAAAAAAAAAACAACCTAGAAGTTTTTCTATTTTTCCTGTCATTTGAGGTATCATGATTTTACTCTGAGTATCCTTATTTTCTGATTTTCAATGACAATTTCGTCAAAAGAGTCACAATGAATATTTATAGCAATTAATCTTCAAAATTTAAATCAACATCCATATGCATGATATGTAGAAAGAAAAACATATCTTTTACTCTGCATACCTTTAATGGAAATGTCCAATTTTGCCATTTAAAAAATCCAAGAATACTCTTGGTACATTAAAACTAACGTACATTGATATGACATACTCAGTAACTCATTGGCTCAACTGGATATAAAAGATCTAAAAGGCAGAAAAATTGATTTGCTATATAAATGCTAAAATATGTAAATGATGTTTCAATGATTTTTTAATTACTTAGAAAACCCAAGAAATAAATATAATTATAGTACTAAAAATAATAGCTCAGGGAATAGATGAATTTTCACTTACCGTTGCTTAGATTTTGAATCAATTGAAGATTGAATAATATCCATAACATTCTGGACAGTTTATTTAGAGGGTGATTCACATTAACACACTGCAGCTCCTAACCAAACTATATGCTATATATCTATGGGTCAAACTTTATGTTGCATTTATAAACATGAAGGCAGGCTTCAGGCAGCATTCAACTCAATCCGTAGAGGCAGGCTGTTGAAAACTGACAGTGACTGCCTCATCCATTGCTCATTGTTTTCTCATGCTAATTATGAAGATGTTTGAAGAAAATACTATGCAAATTCACTGCAGCTCTATTGGGCATCTAATTTTTCCCCCCAATATCAATCAAAAAGGGGTTCAATGTGTTATATATTAGTCCTCATTTTATTTACATTAACCATATGGTAACTGCCATATGAAGAAAGGAACTTTATGTACTTATCTTAGCTATAAGACCAGTTTCAGTCCTTTTAAATGTGATAAATGCTCCCATTTTTCTATAATTCAGATGAGTTTGAGATTATCTCTTTGGGTCATTGCATGATACTGTAAAGTGGACAATGTCACTAACAAGCATGACTTCCTCCCAATATAAATATTGTATGCCATTTCAGAAGGTTCTATATTCATAGAGTCTATCATCATCCAAAAGACTAGCTCATTCAAGTATCCTGGAAGTTCTTTCCATGCTTCATGCCTTGGTCCAAGCAGTTGAGAGTAGATTCTTTCTATATTCCATGGGATGAGTACCATATTGTGTTTTGTCTCCTGCAAAAGTAATAGGCATGTCACAGCCATGATTAGCTCTTCAAAAGTAAAGGCTTACCTGATCTCTTCCATGCAGGTTTGTTGTTATTGTACTATGGCCTTTGTAGAAATCATGTAACCTAAATTCTTAAGGACCTAAACACAACCCCATGGGTGTCTCTAACTTTTTACTAAGATTTACTAAGATGAGCCATGGTGGCACAGTGGTTAGAATGCAGTATTGCAGGCTACTTCTGCCGATCACCAGCTGCTAGCAGTTTGGCAGTTCGGGTCTCACCAGGCTCAAGGTTGTCTCAGCCTTCCATCCTTCCAAGGTCAGTAAAAATGAGAACCCAGACTGTTGGGGCCAATATGCTGACTCTGTAAACCACTTAGAGAAGTCTGTAAAGCAGCATATAAGTCTAAGTGCTATTGCTATTGCTATTAGAGGTATGGTTGATTTCACTAGAAGCCTAGATTCAACTTTGATGCCTTTGACACCTGCTCAAATTATTTTCAAAATCCTATGAATTTCCTTGGCTTTACATAATAACTTTGTTATTAATTACTTTAACTATGAGACCTCTCCATGAAATACATGAGTTTAGTTAACCACAAGAAAGTTCATGCAGAGATAAAAGAGTTGATCTTTGGTCTGGATCTACAAAAGGATTTAAATTCCATCCTCTCAAGTCTAACACAGCAAGATCAAGGAATCATATTTCAGTAAGGAATTTTCAATGGTAATCACGGGCAAATACAGAATCTGGGAAACTTTAAGATGAATTTCCCATTATCATTCATAGAGAACTCACTATGGCAGAGTATATTTGAATGATTTGAAATACCTTTTCCCAGGTATGTCCCAAAGTGATTTTTAAAAGGGTAACTGGACTTTGTTTTCTCTTCAAAGACATTTCACTTCTCATTAAAAGCTTCTTCAGTTCTGACTGAATAGTAGAGGATGGCAGGATTTCTATCCTTGCAATCATCTGGTCATTAGCACTCTTTTTGAGAGTTGTTGAGGCCACTTGGAGGTTTACCTATGTCCTCAGATCACCTGGATAGTGCAAATGGATGTGAAACCTTCTTGGAACTGCTGAAAGAACTGTATTGTAAACAGGAGACAGATGGTATTTTATCCTCCTCATCTGTTGAGAGAGGGTTGTTTAGTCTTAAAGTAGATGGCCTCTTTCACCTCTCTTTCAAATCAGTGGTCCTTTCTGTCCAGAATGTGGAATATGCTGTCTTCGAAACAGTGACTTTATCTTTCAAATGTAGATGGATTGCTGAATTTTGTCATGGTGGGTTTGTTCTCCTCAGTTGTGCCATGTGTTTGTAAATGGTTATTGTGTTTCTCCAGTTTACAGGTCTGTACATGTCTCACTGTGTTGTAGTGCAGTACTGTTAGATTAGAAGACCTCCAAGGTCCCTTTCAATTCTTTAGCATTTCTGCAATTAAACCACTTATTTGAGCTTGATGATTTTACCTAGCTAATTGAAAGAAGTCAGACACATTTTATGAAATAAGGAAATTTACAATAACATTGCATATCTTCTCAGAAATAAATCTTATTTCAGAATGGGGTTTATCCAACATAAATTGCTATAATATTGTAACCCTTTCCAGTAGTTTGAACTCTTAAAATTTATCTCGTTATTGATTACTTTAAAATAAATTGATGATTAATAGATGGCAACTTTTCAAAGGTTAATGAAGAAATAAAAATAAAATTTATGAACTAAAGTATAAAATGTACTTTGATGGTATAGAAACCAAACAGGTTTAAGAAGGCATGAGTAACAAGAACCATTTCAATCTGGAATCAAACATCAACTTCAGACTGAATCAGCCTTGGCGCTGTTCAGATCTGGTTGGTGCTGAAATTTTTAAGTTTTAACCCCAGTTGAAAAATAGCTCTTAGTTTCATTATAATTAAACTGCTATTGCTGTGCTGGAGAATAACAGGCTCCATTTTAAGGTGTTCTTACTTTTAATACACATATTATTTTAGAAATTGTGTTGAATTAAGAACATACTAATGATTTTAATGCACCATAATAATTTAATGCTTTTCCACTTGGAAATGTTTTGTTATTATTAAATAATAAAAAAGATGATTGAAAATACTGGTTCACAGAGAAATATAAAACATTGAACTATCTCAAAAGGATAGATAGAAACATATATTCAGCATTTAATTATCTATACTTTTTCACTTCCCTTTTATAATGGCAAATTATATAACTATGAACTTTTATATAAACTAAATATGTCATATAAATAACTAGATAAACAGAATAAGTATTATATGATAACTATCAGTTTATATTCTAAAACTATCAAGAATATTATGTTCAGAAATGTTCGAAATGAAACAAAGTGAAAATTGTGGCATTTGTGCTTTTATTTATATTTCAAATTTCTGTACTGGTTTTCATAAAATTATTTCAAATTTTCAGAACTAAAATGAAATTTAAATACTATAAATAATTATAAGGAGTATTGAAATCATACATTTCAAATTTCACCCAGCATCCAAAGAATCAAAAATCAAAACAAAAGCAGAGGTTTTTTTAACATAGAAATATGTATTATGAAACTGAGCTATTGAAGTTTATTGATACATATTAATTGTATCCAACTGAGTCTGATCATATAAGTCTCTGCAGTAGCATGAATTTCTTCTAAAGTATATGTTTGTCCCTCAAATATACTGCCAAATGATAAATAATCCTTTAGTAGATAAGAGATGTGTATTGAGGTGCAGTAGGGAGAAGTGAAAGCAAATAATACCACATGATCCAAAAAGCCATTTGCCTAAGATTGGATTTATTCATATATTAAACTGGCAGAAAGGAGTTGAACAAAGATGTAACAAATTTGCAAAAAGCTGGTCATGCTTTAAATTGATTTTTATACAATTAATAAATCCAATTCTGTACTCACTTAACACAGAAAGAGATACCAATGAGATGTATAAAGAGTCAAATTATAATTAAGTTCAACACCATGAAAATAAGAAAGCATAATATAGGCAACCTTCATACAACAATAGGAGGCAATAAGGTCATAAAATGTAGAATTTTAATAATAAAACCCAGCTTAAAAAGCCTGAACATATTTTTTTACCTAGCCTTAAAATTGTAATGTCAATTACCAATCAGATTTTCCCGAGAAGCCGTTCCAAACATGAACAGTGTTACATTGGACAATTTCTGGTAGTGACAAAACAGAAAAGATTTTCTTCTCTATACATACATACTATGTAATCCACCAACAGTAATAAACTTGGTGAAGGACTTCATCTTAAATTCTTATTTGACCACAAGGCAATCTGTGTTTGAGTCCAATGGCTTTTGAAAGCCATTTAAAGCAAATAGGCAGTCAATATTTTTTTAATAAATTTTCATAATTTTCACAGTGACTTTTTGTATTGAAGCTTCTGAATTGTCAAGGACAGTCTCTTGGTTCACAGTAATCCAAACAAAAACCAGACCACAGCGTACAAAATCTCATATAATTACAGGGCTGAAAGGAATCTTGGAGGTCTTCTAGTCCAACTCCTGCTCAAGGCAGAAGATTTATACCATCCCATACAAAAATTGGGCCATGTAGAATAAGCTTTTTAACTGTTATTTTATTTTGTATTTATATGTACCTTTTTTATTTGCCTGTGAACCGCCCTGAGTCCCTAGGGAGATAGGGCGGTATACAAATATGATAAATAAAAAATGGGTGTCTGTCTATTTTTGACAACCTCCAATGATGGAGCACTCAAAAAATAGCTGCAAATTCAGAATTAGCTAAAGCTGATAAAATACATTTTATAATACCCTATTGATAATTATTTAGTAAAACATGAAATATATCTGATATGATAGTATATAAATGGACTGTTTCCTTAGTTTTAACAATTTTCTGTTAGAAAAATATAGACTGAAATGAATCAGTGCAAGAATCATAAAAAAGAACACCTAATTCTGTTTGAATATTGATGTTCTGCTTATTTGAGAATAAATTACTTTGTGTTTGGAACATCTTACAGACACTTTTGTTGATGTTCCTATAAGTGATCTGGGAAATAAAAAACTACTAAGAATCATCCTGTCTACAGTTTTTTAATGATTATGAAATCAAATGTTGGATAACAAAGAATTGAATGCTGCTTAGTTCTCCAACTTAAATGATAGGTCTATATTTATGTTACTACTTATTGCAATAAAATAAAATAAATATCAGATGATGAGGCAGCAATGGAAATTATTCAGCTTATAAATTTTCTACATGTCTTCGATATTTCTCATGAACTTCCTCTTTCCTTTCTTCTTTCTGATATGATAACATGCTGCTTTTTATGATTTATTTCCATCTGATGTCGTATGAAATGCTTTAGATTATCATTATATTCATATTGTTTATATCTTGCAATTAATACAGCTATCTTATCTACAGAATGTAACTAATAAATAGATGTTACAAAGCAGTTTGGCACCTTTACGCTGATAAAACTTATTCTGGAGCTAGTATGATTGATTGATTGATTTATACATTACTTAGTATTTATTCAGTCTAATTTAAGCACTTAGTATATTGGACTTCCACTTTACTTTTATAAAAGTATCAACAAAGCGATTTCATCACAATATATTTATGAATTTAGCTATGTTTGGCTATGTTTTCATATAAACAGGTAACATGAGTTGGGCAAGAATATACAGTATCTGTTTACCCAAAGCTACAGTGCATTTTATATTTGATTAAACTAGCTCCAATAATTGTATTATGTTGTGCTATTTTTCTATAAATAGTGAACAATGCATTTTGCACAATATGATGTCTTCATTATGACTTCTATTGAGTTTACCCAAAATCTTGATAATAAGGTTTCTGTTTCACTGGGAAACTGATTTCTTCTGTTTCTATGGTTGTTTGACTAACAACCAATCCAATGAATTTCCAAGAATCTGAACTGTACAAGAATTCTGTAGTCCTTGAGTAACAATAGAACACAGAATGTTAGGATTGCCATTGCTAAGTGATGTGGTCATAAAACTTGGCATCATGTGACCACATTCCTTAGTAATAGCAATTTTCCTTGTGGCAATCATTAATCAAAATCTACTGGTCCAACTAAGGACTCTACTTGATCCAAGACATTCCCGGCTTGGTCCTTCACAGCCCAAAGCCCTGGTTCTTCCATGATTAGTGACTGCCTCCTCTTCAACTTCACTAATTGCTTATTCCCTCCCATTTCTGTCCTTTTGGTCATTCTGCCCCTGCTCTGCACATGGCTCTGGGGCTGCTTGTCAAACTGTGGCTTGGGGCCTTCTTGGCATGCTGCAGCTCTGAGGCTACAAGAAGCCTTCATAGCACAACATTACATATGTGTCATAGCACAATATTAAGTTACTGTTGCCCTGGGAGCTGTGTTCAGCAACCCAACCCTACAGTGCAACTTAAAGCTACAGCCACCCCTGCAAGCTCCAAGCTCAGCCCATTCCAGTCACCCTGTACTCTGCTGCCTCAATTAATGTTCATGCTCTTACTGCTGATTAGGTACCCTGCCTGGCCCTTTGTGAGGCAGCTATGTGAGGCTTCCTTCCTTAGGTTTAACAAGGCAGCCACTACATGCAACCTTGGAGGAAAAAAGGAAGGTCAGGCTGGGCACATTTAATGTGCAGTAGGAACAAGAAGATGGTGAGGGACTGCTAGAGGTGGGGGAACAGAGGATGGCAGAGCCTGCAGAGGGCTGGGAACCAAAAATACAGAGATGGGAGCGAGATAGCAAGGTTGGGGAAGATGAAATCCCCTGTGGTTCTAGTGTGGGCAACCTGCCAAGCATGATCAAATTGTGGTCGTGTGGCTGTTAGGGGCACTGCAACATCCGTAAGTTTAGTAGCTGGATACCATTCACTCAGCATTGCCATTACTTGAGGACTACCTATAACGGAAACTAAGTTGTTCTACCTTACACAGTTCAGATTCTTAGAAATTCAACAGAACAACAAAGGGCAGACTTGTGCATGTACATACACACATGCCTCATTCAGCATTAAAAATTATAACAGTTTTAAAACTTTAAAAAAGAAATCAAAAAGGTGAATCAACTTCTACATAGTAAATGCAGATCTATGGGGTGAGCTATAGGGAGAGGTTTCCAAATTCTACCACCATTAGAAGACAAATGAACAAACATTACCTAAGGTTGTCACTAAAGAAACAATAAATGGCTAGTAATAAAAAGATTCCAGAATTGGTTCCCTTAAATAGAAGTGTAACTCCCATTCATTTTGGAACTTTAAATGAGTTTGAAACTAAAACCTTGAGATTTAAAATAATGAGAATAAAATTCAACTGAAATTCAACTTCATTGTTTCAATATTGCAGCAGCAGAATTTTTCCCCCCTTTCCATACCTTTACATCCCAGTTTATAGATTTTTGAATAATTCTCAGTCAGACCAAACCATGATACAGCTTACATGATGAAATGTAACAATAATAATTCAATGGGTAATTATAAGAATTTGAATTCTTCAGGGCTTGGATATATGCTATATACAAATAAATTTGATACTTCAATTTGGTCTTTGCAATAGAGAAAATGTTAACATGGCAGTTATTACCATTATGTAAATCAAATATATAAATATATAAAACCATTTTTATTATATAGTTCTTAAAACCAGTAAAAAAATTAAGGTCCCATTTGTAAATTAGCTAGGCATAATTTATAGGCTGGCCATAGTCAACTGGACTGAGATGGGCAGTTATAAAATTAAATGAATGAATACATACATACAGTCTCTAAGTGTTGTGCACTACATTGTTCAGCTGCTTTAAATCAAACTATAGTCCAAATTATACAAAAAATATAGCAACGATTTGGGATGTTCTAATAGCTGAGCAACTCATAGCACAATTACAGAATCAGAAAGCCTGTTTGCAGTCCCCAGAATTATTCATCACTGCATCATTTTGTCAGCAGTTTATAAATATTTAAGGCAGCAAGCTGCTGTTTTAATTTCTATATAGCTTACATTTTATTACAGTGATAAAATTTGTGTTTTTCGAAGGCTTAATTTTTTTTATAATTCCCCTTGATTTTGCGACCTATCATATCATCAGCACAGCATTGATGACACAATCACACATACAAACATGAACACATATGTCATGTTACGCTCTCACAGAGAGGGACTCCTCAGGGTGCCGTCCGCCAAACAATGTCGGCTGGCGGCCCCCAGGGGACGGGCCTTCTCTGTGGGGGCTCCCACACTCTGGAACGAACTCCCCCCGGGCTTACGCCAGATATCTGACCTTTGGACATTCCGTCGCGAACTGAAAACATATCTCTTTATTCGCGCGGGGCTGGCTTGAATGGAATTTTAAACTCAAATTTTTAGCAATTTTAATGGGGTTTTTGGTTTTATGGTAAATTTCTTAAATTTTCCAGGCTCATTTAATAAGTTTTTAATTGATATTTTAACTTTGTATATTGTTCTTTGTTGGTTTTATTCTGCCTGTACACCGCCCTGAGTCCTTCGGGAGAAGGGCGGTATAAAAATCAAATAAATAAATAAATAAATATGTGTCTGTGAAAAATTTTGATTAGTAATTTCCTGATTTGTGAAATGCTTTCAAATTATGTAGTGCGGGTTTATTTTATTTATAGCTACAATGAACGAGGGAAGGTAGTGGGTTAGAAGGAGTGTTACTGTTCTGTCCCCCTCACCTCAGTCCGAGCGATGGCTTAATTAGCCGGCACTATCAGCTCTGGCAGCAAACTAGCAAGCATCTGCCAAGTATCTCTGTTATCTCCCTTGATGCCAATGAGTCAACAAACAGTACTTCAGCTCTAGTCAAGCAGTTGATTTGCCAGCTACAAAGAGGCATAGCAGCCCTTGCTGCCTTTATATCCTGTGGGGTGGGCTCCATGAGTCAGCATTTCCTAGGCCTGCCCCACCCCTGCTTCTGTTGTTCCCGCCTCTCCTGCCTACAAAACCTAGGGTCCAGCCAGGCCTAATTGCCATCAGCTGGGTCTGGAGGCGTGGCCTGAGGGGGAAAGAGTCAGGGGACGGAGGCCTGGTTACCTCTTCCACCTGGCCTGCTTCTGGCTCCTGGAGCTGAGCTAGGGAAGCCGGTGCTCCAGAGGTAAGTCCTGATGGCCCTTCCCCGTCACTTTCCAAGTCACTTTCTGGCAGGGGGCCTGGCTTCTGGGGCGCAGACACAACAGTTACCTTTTATATTGTCAACTGTCAGGAAGCAACCAATTTCAAAAATTTAAAAGACTGTCCTTATTCATTTTTACAGATGAAAGGCAGCATAAAAAAAGAATGATTGAGTTACTCTCAAGTGTACCTGTATTTAATATGCTTAATATAGCACAAATGTATATAGAGTCCTTTATTAATAAAAAGAGAGGAAAAGGTTTTAGGAAGAATGTTTTGGAGCAAAATCTGTTGCCTCTCCAAGTTTCAATATTAACAGGCAGGTAAAAGATGTTCTTTTTCTTATTTTGTTGTTCAAAAATGGATCTCCTAAAGTTGTGCTCTTTAGAAGAGACCATATTAGGGCTAATCATACTTACTGTATTATTAGAATATTAGTTTAGTATTAAAGAAGATAGCATCAACATTAATAAAATATTGCTGATAATGAAAACATGACATTTGGAGTTTATTCTGTGACTTGGAGTTAGAATGCTTTCACTAGCAGAGAAATAAATGTGAATGAATAGAAGTTGTTACAACAAGAGGAGGAAGGAAGATATTTTGATTGACTGCATATGTATGAACATCTAGGCTTGTTGAAAAGCCCCTTTATCAAGAAATTGATTGGCTCATAAAGCCTGTCTCCTTTTCAAAAACACAGCAACTTTCCATAGAACATTTTCTTCTAGCCGAAATGATAATCCATGCTAGCAATTCTGTAATGCCTTTGGTTTCTCTCTAATTTTGTGTATATCGTCAACAATTAGGAATCTTAACAGAAATAAAATACTGTAAATAGATTGTTGCCTCTTGTAACAATAAAAGTACAACCAGTAATAGGTGGCAATCTGGTTGAATCCTTTCCCCCTCCCTCCTCCTATCCACCTCCTCCTTCACACTCTTAAAATAAAAAAAATAAGCAAAAAGGACAGGAAAGAGAAAAGAAGAAAATGATAATAATGAAAAAAAATCAGAAAAAATATTAATAAAAATATGGCAAAAATAAGACTTTCCCTAGTAAAACTCCAGTAAAAGAGATTTTTAAATCTAGCAACAGCAAGCACAAAAAGAGTCAATCTTCTCACTTTAAATCCAAGATGGAGACACACCCCTCCCCCCCCAAAAAAAATCCAAAAAAGCCAACATTTAAAAAGATATTTTTTTTAAGTACTTTTAGTCCGCCATTCAATTTCTAGGTATTTTAAACTATTTTTGTTCTTTCAAATCTTAGGGTGGTTTTATAAAGTCTAATTGAATAAAAATCTCTCACCCCACCCAGCACGTTTCCTTCCGCTCTTCCGTCGGAGCTGTCCCAGCTTTGACAGCCGAGGCTGGAATAGACTGCCACGAAAAAGGGCTTCTCCTGCGTCACTCGGGGATTTTGTGATATCCCCGAGACCAGCAGAAAGTTCCCTCCATGATCACTGTCTCTCCAGGACAGTGAGGTTCGAAAAAACGGACCGTCGTGGCAGAAAAACTTTGGCTGCAAGTCCGAAGATCAAACTTGCAGCCGTTTTACCACGATGCCAGCTCCCCCCTCCCATAGATTGTTGCCTGAAATTAGTGATTAGAATTCAAGAGTTGACCTAGGCTTGGGAAAAAAATAATTGTCACAAATATTTAATTGATGATCAAAATGCAAAAACATGGATTTAGTTTCCTAAAATAATAATAGATATTGCCTCAGAATTAATTGCTATAGTGTGCATCCCTTTCCTTTCCTTTCCTTTCCTTTCCTTTCCTTTCCTTTCCTTTCCTTTCCTTTCCTTTCCTTTCCTTTCCTTCCCTTCCCTTCCCTTCCCTTCCCTTCCCTTCCCTTCCACCCCTTCTATTTATGCTTTTCTCTGCATCCCAGATTTTGCGAAAAAGAGTAAAGTAGGCCAATATTTTTCATTGCAAATAGGTTACTAGGTTTTGTAATAAAAGTGGTTAAAATACATTTAATAATATTAATCACATCTCATGATAATGATAACTATGTATTTCATTGCTGTCTTTAGTTGAATAGATGTTTTAGTCTTAGTAAACAACAGCATTGCATTTTTGAGGATTTCCTGATTTGTGAAATGCTTCTTATAAAATAATTATAAATGCAGGTATGTTTCTACATTCTACAATTTCTAGAATTGTTTTATGTATTACTATGTTCATGACTTTTTAAAAATTATTACCTCGGATTCAGAGAAGGATTAAACATATTAATTTAGTTCATCAGTCTTCCATGACAGCTACTTAATAACATGTGTTTTGTTTAGCATTTTAACATCAAACAGAGGAAATACAGGGTTTGTTAATTGTGACATATACACAGGAAATTGTGTTTAGAAAACAATTTGCATCAAAATGCAAAAAGAAAATACAAAACTAGCAAATCTCTAAGATTTTACATGTTTCTGCTTGCTGTTGTATTCAATTAGCTAAGCAGTCATGTATTGAGATCATCAACTCTGAAAAAGAAAACAATGCATTTTATATCTACCTGGAGGTAGGATGTTTAACTTATTTGAATTTTGGATTTTTTTAATAAGGAGGAAAAAGGAAACAGCTCCCCACACACCATCATTTTGTATGGGATGAATATGTGGTATAGGTCTTTTTTATTATCAGAATGTAATTAAATCAGGGGTGAAATCCAGCTGGTTCTGACATGTTCTGGAGAACCGGTAGCAGAAATTTTGAGCAGTTCAGAGAACCAGTGAATACCACCTCTGGCTGGCCCCAGAGTGGGGTGCGAATGGAGATTTTGCAGTATCCTTCCCCTGCCATACCCACCAAGCCACACCACACTCACCAAGCCACACCCACAGAACCGATAGTTTAAAAAAATGGATTTCACCACTGAATTAAATGTATATGAAAGCTAGATTGCTATTTTTAAAAAAGCATGTCAAATTTCACAAAAATCTGCAGATTTTTTTTAAAGCTTTGATATTTTCAGTTGCAGGGGAATTAAACAGAATATAATTTGGGGAAATGGGGAAAATGGGGGGGAAATCCGATCAAGCATAGAATCCAGTATTTCACTCCATCTCCTTCATACTAAGAGTAGAGCACATTTTTAAAATTATTTTTTTATTAGCAGCAGAGTTCCCAAACTACAAATCTGAGGCAGAGCATCATGGAGAATTGAGAAAAGAAAACAGTAATTTAATTCAGCTGAAGTGAGGTGCTCTAAACTGACTGTTTCTGTTCAGATTTTATGATTCATGCCAAGTGCACAGCTCACTTCACATAAAAAGAGGACTAATCTAACCAATTTTGTAAATATATAGCTTGTTGTGTTTGGAAATCTAATCTGGCAGTAATTTCCATTCAGCTGGTAGATAGCTAAAGCAGGATATAAGCAATATGAAAGCATTTCTTCTATCAGTTTATCCTTTTTCTTATACCTTTCTTATATAGACTTTTTCTACAACTTTGGTAATTCCAAACCAGCATGAAAGATACTAATCTGTGGGAACTGTAGAATACTGAGTCTGTAAACAAATAATGACAATAAAAAGAATGATATCAGAAGCTGCAGTCTCTATTTCAGAATTTTGGAGAATTTTTTGTACGATATAGTATTATAGTCCAAGAAGAAAATTTGGAACATAAGTGTGAATTTAAAACTAGAAGAAAAAAAACCCCCAGTTACTTACTCTAATCTGAAGATACAACTATGATAGCTGAAAATATAAATGATATGCAAGTTCTAGTAATGGAAGTCAAGAAACATAGTGAAGAAATGGATTTGCCATTAAATATAAATAAAATTAAACTATTGAGAAACAGGTATAATAACCAGACTTGGAACCGACAGAAGTAATAGATAACTTCTCCCCTAAAAGATTGCTTATCAATTGTAAAGGAACAAACCATCAAGAAGTAAGTTACTGATTAAGATTTGGTAGGCTATCAATAAAAGGCTTGGAAGAGACAGTGCAATATCAGGGTGTGTCTAGGCCTTCAAAAATCACAATAGCAGAGGTCCTGAATTTCCTGTGACACTCTATGGAAGCAAAAGTTGTATTGAAGTAGTAGGAGAGGAAAGAACTGGTGTTGGAGGAAACTCCTAAGAATACAAGGGATAGCCAATTTTTTTTTAGATGAATGAATCAAAATTCTTATTTAAGACATAAATGAACCAGCTATTTTATTTTGGACACATGCATGAAAACTCAGCTCTCTTGAGAAAGGTGGAAGGAAAGGAAAGAAGATGACCAGTTGCAAGATGGATCAAATTAATCACAGAAGAGATGCTGCCCCATTGGAAGACCTGATCTATTAGGGACAGATTGTCCTGGAGAAAACCAATCTGTATGGTCACTAACATTCAATACCAACTTGATAATACATAATCAATCAGACAATTAAACATCAGGAAGAAAACTTCCTTGAAATCCTTATAATAAAAAACATTCTAAAAGCTATTCTACTAATGAGCTTGAGAAACAATTAGCAAAACCAGAACATTTCCTTATCTTACTCATTATTTAAAGCAGGAGTCCCCAACCCTCGGGCTGTGGACAGTATCAGCCTATGGCCTGTTAGGATCCAGGCAATGCAAGCAGAAGGCAAGTGAGCAAAACTTTATTGGCACATGTGGAGGATCTAGACTGCGCATGAAAAAATCTCCCCTTCAAGTCCATGGAAAAATTTTCTTCCAAGAAACCACTCTCTAGTGCCCAAAAGATTGAGGAATGCTGATTTAAAGAATTTTAATTTCATTGGTGAAATAATTCAGAATTCATATACTGTATTAAGGTATACTTCATTCTTGAAGGAAAACTGAAGTGTGTTCTGTACAGTTGTGAGAAAAATGTTTATTCATGCAGTCCTTTGTATGTAAGGGGGGAAATGGTATGTGGGAATACTGTTCATCTACTGGATTTTGTTTTTGAAGCTGTAAATGAACATGAATAAATTCTAAATTTATAAAAACTTGGGAACACATTCCAGTATTTTGAAGATATAAGCCTTTTTACAGATGATTGTAAAATGCATTTAGTTTTTTTTTTTAAAGAAAACAGTAGAAAATTAAAAATGTCTAAACTATTTTTGTAATTCAAACTCTAGAACAAGAAGTTTGTGAATCTAGGTGAGATCACTGCCCAAGTAAATTTGGATTGGTTTGCACACTGTTCAGTTGTTCTCATGTAAGCCTATTGGCAATATACAACATTTGGCAAACTTATAACTTGGCAGCAATCACAAAGAAATACTAGTTGTGTGAAATGACATACATATTTATTGTTAGCCATTATTGACTGCACAGCTGCAGTACACATGAATCAGTTGCCATGTACCCTAACTGTGAATGTTTTATTAATTTGAGATTAAACCCTCATTTTATCATTCATATAATAAAATAATAGAATTTACCTTAAACGTTCCCTTAAAATCTCTCTCTCTCTCTCTCTCTCTCTCTCTCTCTCTTTCCCTCTGTCTGTCTCTGTCTCTCTCTCTCTCTCTCTCTCACACACACACACACACACAGAGAGAGAGAGAGAGAGAGAGAGAGAGAGAGAGAGAGAGAGAGAGAGAGAGAGTATTCAAATTCACAGGGCAGGGAAAGAAATAAAAATAAGTAGAAATAGTTTACTTAATTTAATTTCTTTAATGGAATTACCCTAACCTCAACACTCTCTATTTCTAACTTAAATGATGGAATTATTCCAAGGAATTAGGCTTTGAAGGCCAGAAGCATCAACACTATTTACATAGAATAGAATAGAATAGAATAGAATAGAATAGAATAGAATAGAATAGAATAGAATAGAATTTTTATTGGCTAAGTGTGATTGGACACACAAGGAATTTGTCTTGGTGCATACGCTGTCAGTGTACATAAAAGTAAAGATAACTTCATCAAGGTACAACACTTACAACACTTAATGATAATCATAGGGTACAAATTTAACACTTAATGATACAACACTTAATGATAGTCATAGGGTACAAATAAGCAATCAGCAAACAATATCAGTATAAATTGTAAGGATACAAGCAACAAAATTACAGTCATAAATGGGAGGAGATGGGTGATGGGAAAGATGAGAAGATGAATAGTGGTGCAGATTTAGTAAATAGTTTGACAGTGTTGAGGGAATTATTTGTTTAGCAGAGTGATGGCATTCAGGAAAAAACTGTTCTTGTGTCTACTAGTTGTTCTGGTGTGGAGTGCTCTATAATGTCGTTTTGAGGGTAGGAGTTGAAACAGTTTATGTCCAGGATGTGAGGGGTCTGTAAATATTTTCACAGCCCTCTCTTTGATTCGTGCAGTATACAGGTGCTCAATGAAAGGCAGGTTGGTAGCAATTGTTTTTTCCACAGTTCTAACTACACTCTGAAGTCTGTGTCTGTCTTGTTGGGTTGCAGAACCAAACCAGACAGTTATAGAGGTGCAAATGACAGACTCAATAATTCCTCTGTAGAACTGAATCAGCAGGTCCTTAGGCAGTTTGAGCTTACTGAGTTGGCGCAGAAAGAACATTCTTTGTTGTCCTTTTTTGATGATGTTTTTGATGTTAGCTGTCCATTTTAGATCGTGCGATATGAAATTTAAAGGTTTCTACTGTTGATACTGTGTTGTCTAGTATTGTGAGAGGTGGAAGTATGAAAGGGTTTTTTCTAAAGTCTACCACCATTTCTACGATTTTGAGTGTGTTCAGTTCCAGATTGCTCCGGTCGCACCACGAGGCTAATTGTTCAACCTTCCGTCTGTATGCGGATTCATCATTGTCTCAAATGAGACTGATCACTGGTGTGTCATCTGTGAACTTAAGCAGTTTAGCTGATGGATTGTTGGAGATGCAGTCATTGGTATACAAAGAGAAGAGAAGTGGGGAGAGCACACAGCCTTGGGGGGGCCCCTGTGCTAATTGTACAGGTATCAGATGTGATTCTGCTTAGCTTCACCTGCTGCTTTCTGTTTTTTAGGAAGCTTGTGATCCACTTACAAGTCTGTTCAGGTACCTATAGCTGGTTTAGCTTGGAAAAAAATGTATCTGTGTAAAGAAAAGCATTTTTCTAAATATGTTTTTAAATTATAGCCTCATAATTATTGTAGTAAGTGTGAACATTCATTCTTGCATTGATAAGAAGTCTAGTAGCTATTTTGAAAACAATCATTGTTTTGGTTATCCCATCTTCACAAAAGAGTAGATAGTCCATTGCCTTTCCCAAGGCCTTGAAAATCTGGCTTTGTACTCAAGCATGGATGTTGGTTAGAGACATTCAAGTCTCCATGCTGGATAATGGTAATGGATTTGATTGTGCCCAGCTGCTATATGGTTTTTGTTTAATTGTATATTATTTGTATTATGTGTTTTTATTTGTTTTACTGCAAGTTGTCTACTGTCACATAAAAGTGACATAGGCAGCTATATAGAGTAAGTGAATAAGCAAGCAAGCAAGCAAACAAACAAACAAACAAAAGATATGCCTCATCACTGGACTTTTTATTCCAGGCTCTCACAGTGGACATCCCAGATGAAATTGTAATCCCAT